>NC_082600.1:36035179-36338209 GCF_030936135.1 Gavia stellata
AAGCTTCTGAGTCTGACTAAGGAACACATAGCTACCCTGATCTCCTGACTTAAAGAGTTTAGTCCTCTGGTATTGCAGATAGCTATGTCATATAAATCCTTGTGTAGCATGAAATCTGTTCTTCCACCAGTGTAAGTCAGGAGCAGCATTCCTAATGTCAGTGAGCTATAAGAAGGGAATGAGAACTCTTAACTAGGGTAATATACATGGAGAAAAGAGCTGGAAAAAGGTGCATTCTACACAAAATGAAATTCTCTTTGGTCTTAGTTTAGCCTCTGACTTTCAATCACTGTACATTAAAGCTTTTATCACTTGGCAATTTGGAAACAGCTTTCCAGCTGCTGAAGGCTAAATGCTTCTCTTTTATAAGTGTGCGCGTGCACAAACACATACTTATTTTATGGAACTGAAAATTTACTGCATACCTGACTTCTGTTGATATCTGAAATCCACAACTGTGCTTTATTCCCTCAACTTCCTCCATATAGGATGGTCCGCACACTGTATGCCATCGGCGCTGTGTTTCTTCTGATGGGATTTCTGCTACCACCAGCAGAAGGGAGAAAGAGGAATCGTGGATCTCAAGGTGCTATTCCTCCTCCTGACAAAGATCAGCCCAATGATTCAGAGCAAATGCAGACACAGCAGCAGTCGGGCTCTAGGCATCGAGAACGAGGAAAAGGCACCTCGATGCCTGCTGAAGAGGTGCTGGAGTCTAGTCAGGAGGCATTGCACATCACTGAGCGCAAGTACCTAAAGCGGGATTGGTGCAAAACTCAACCCCTCAAACAAACTATCCACGAAGAAGGCTGCAACAGTCGTACCATTATCAACAGGTTCTGCTACGGCCAGTGCAATTCCTTCTACATCCCCAGGCATGTCCGTAAAGAGGAAGGCTCCTTCCAATCTTGTTCCTTCTGCAAGCCCAAGAAATTCACCACCATGACTGTTACACTCAATTGCCCTGAGCTTCAGCCTCCGAGGAAGAAGAAAAGAATCACCCGAGTTAAGGAATGCCGGTGTATATCTATTGACTTGGACTAAACTGAGAAAAGTATGGTACCGGTTGCACTTGACTGTACGCAATCATTGCCAGCATGAGAGCGAGTGGCATGAACTAGCATACCTTCAGGGCTGGACAAAATTGTGAATTACCTAAAACGAGAAAAAAACCAAAACCCAAAATATTGATGTAAGGGAAGGGCACGTATGTGTATGTTTGTGTGTAAGAGAGAAAATGAATGTGTACAAGCAAATATATGAGCATTCAGTACGACAAAATAATTTAACAGGGGTATGAAATATTAAAAAAATCTATTTACCCGCAGTCATGAATTAGGTTTCCTAGTGTATATTCACATTTTTGCCGCTTGCTGGGAAAGTGGAGCTGTGGCTTTTGCTAATGTTCACCTGCCGTGATATTTGCTTTTACTGTATTAAGAGAAACATCAAAGTGAGAGGACAATATATTTGAAAGCATGAATCTATTCTTAAATACGAAGTAGGCAAAAAGCAGTTTAAAGCATAGCAAAACCATCATTGAAAATAGCAGCTGTATCAAGAGTTTGTAACATGCTTCTTCAAAAAAATAACTGTAATCCAAAAGCTATGTCTGGAGAACAACAGGGGCACATGGGAGTGTTGAAAAGTCAGTATAGGTGGATGGAAAACAGAGCTACAGCAAGTTAGAAAGCAAAAGGCCAAAGTAAGTAGACAGGGAGAGTACAAAAGGGAATAGAAAAAGGAAATATAGATAAATAGGAAGACACAGAAGAAGAGATACTGTCTTCTGTTTACGTTTTGCTTTAATTTATATATCTAGTCATATATTACATAAATTAAAGAGAAACTATATACAAGGCTATAAATATACTTCTGAATTCTAATGGCTCTCTAAATCAATCAAAACCCATTCTTGTGCCACTAGATCCATTTGATGTCTTGTATTTCTGATATCAGTTATTCTTCATATTTACATATATATGTATATGCAGTATCTTTTAGTCATTGGTATCTATACATACATACAAGGAGTATGCATACTCCATTGTGTGTGTCTGAACTCTCTCCTCTTTTTCACACACATACGTAAAAACCATACATAACCACAGCACAAAAATCTTGCTAACCAAGATCGAGTACAGAATGGCAGTAATTTAGTACATAAAGAGCAAAGCAAAAATTAAAACAAGCATCATGTGACGGCAAATGCAATAACCACACAAGAGACAAAAGGCACGACATTCATGACTAGTAAACATTGCATTGTTATTGTTATTTTAGCTTTGCCACAGGCATGCAGTTTGTTGAAAAAGAGATGCAGAACTTTGCCAGCAATAATCCTCTTTTTATATCTTTTACCACAGACTTGCATTTAAACTGGATTTGGACTAAGTAAAGAGAATTTCCTGAAAATTAAGGGCTAACTGCCCCTCTCGTTTGGGGGGAAGAAACCATAAAAGGGGACACACTACTTCCAACAGCTCGATGAATTTCACCTGTGAGGTTATCCTGCCTTTTCTTTCCTTCAGGATTAGAAGCTCAAACTTGATCAGGGCTGTGGGTTTTGGCAAGAGCACAGAAGGTCCTGCAAAAGAAGTTGGTTTAGCTGGGTGGACCCTGGGCCATCGGACCCGAGGGGCAGCCCCTCCATGCATGTTGCCCTTGCGTTCCTGGGGGGACCGATGGGAAGCCTGGGGGTTGTCTCGCTGCCTGCATCTCATATCACATAGTGTGCAAATGACTCATGCTGTCCTGGGTGCTCGCTTTGCGAGGGCGCTTCCCAACCGGGTGGTGAAGAGATGACAGGGTGCCGCGCACACCTTCCTGCCTGCGCCTGTGCCTGCGCCTGCGCCTGCGCCTGTGCCTGCACCTGCGCCTGCGCCTGCGCCTGCGCCTGCGCCTGCAGGGTCCCGACAGCTGGTCCTGTCTGGTGGTGTACCGAAGGCAAGGCGTGTCCCTATGCCAGAGTCGGTACCGGCCTGAAAGCAACCTGGACATCACTGATGTGAGTGAAATGGGAGTTAGGTCCACGTTAGTTGTATGATGGGGCTTGGATAGTCCAGGACTCAGTTTCCCCATTCAGCAGCAATAGTCTCTAGTATCCACTGTCAGCGTAACTGCTGTTTCTCACACCAGATGCCTCTCTCAGCCACATGGCGATTATCTCGACAGCGTTTCTGTCCGTTGAATGTTGAGGAAGACAATTCTGCTCTTACTGACACGTCCAAAGGGAAGAATATACGGTGGCATGTCACAGATGCATCCAGCGTGCAGTCATTGTATTAGATGCCCCAGCTGTTACACAGTGCATCACGCAGTTATTGGCGATATCCTGCATCTCTGCAAGTAATACATTTTTACTATAAAATCCACTGCTGTGAGGTCTGCGTTTGTAAGATTGAGAGATTGCAACTCGTTGATTGATATTATTAAAGTACATTTCATCTGGGGTACTCTCACTCAGCAGGTTTGACACATTTCTTCATGGAGTTTAAAATCCAATTGTAAAATCTGGAATTACAGGAGGTAGATTTCCACTGTGTGGAATGTGAATAGTTAAACAGAAAGATATGGATATTTAATGTTATTTTTAATACAAATCCTCTTTCACTGATAATAGGCAGGGGTTGTTTTCCTTTAAATTACTTTTTTGAGTTGGTTTGCAGGGGAAAGGACCAATCTCAGTCGTCGCTGAAAGTTTTGGACTAGCTGGGGCTTCTGTTCAAAAAATGGGCACACCTTCAGAATGAATTTTTTTTTTCATGTGAAGTTGACAGCAAAACTCCCATTGTCTTTTACAGTGACTGCTATGTCCCTAAACCCTGAGCAATGCATTAAGCAAAGCTTCAGACATTACTGACTCCTTTATTTAAGATTAGGCTAGTGTTCTGAAGGAAAATTGATAGAAGTTTTACAAATCTTTATGTTCCAAAACAGCCTGTACATAGATCATGATGGAACTCCCCTTGAGGCAGATCCCCCCCCCCAATATGTAAATTTTATACAAAGAACTTTTATGAATTGCTAGTTATTGCCTGAGAGTAAGAAAGTTCTACTAACTTACAATTATATGAGATATTTAATATCAACCACACTATGTATTTAAATGTCTGCTTTATTCTAAAAACAATGGACTATATAACCTAAGGCTGCAGTATTTTCATGCTCAGTCTCACAAAGCAAAACTTGGTTTAAAATGAAGTTTTAATTATTTTGTAACCGAATAGAATTGGAGTTTCTTCTTCCCAGCATTTTGTACGTCATTTTAACTACTAGTAACAAATAAATAAAATATCTTCTCCAGCCCATGTCTATTGTTGTTGGGTTTTTTTATTTCTTCCTTAAGTTTCCAGCTCTTTCTGGATCTGTTGTACTTTACTCTGACTTCTGTGGTTTCTTCTAATTATAAAAGGGCTTACATTATGACAACGAGACACAGAGACAAGCAATGGCACCATCATTCAACACGGCTACTTCAATAAGGTTTTTAAATGAGATCTGTCACTTCTCCCTCCCCCTTCCATTATTTATAGAAGGAAAATCTCAATCTTTACTCGCACTTTTCCCCTTGTAAAGCGTATAGTGACAGTTCAAAATATAAATCAGCCTTGATTCGTTGTAAAGTTGAAGTTGGAGTTGGCGTGCCTGCCTTACACCTTATCTCAGTGTTACGTCTAGCTGGCAGTTTACTCCCACTGTTAGAAAAAAAGAGTGAGGAACACCTTCACAATACAGCAGGTTACAAGCTGTAAATAGGGACAGAGGAGATGAAAAATAATTATAAAAGACATCAGGAAGATTTGTCATTTCCTTTTACCTTCTCTGTCCCCGCTGCCAGGACTTGAGCGAGGCCAGTGCTGAGGAAGAACTCCAACCACGGAGAACAGGTTTCTTCAGACTTTCCACCCCGCTGGTCCGGGTGGGCAGTAGCGGTCTAAGTTTTACTTTTCCAGCCTGCCACCCTGTCAGGAGTGTGAGGGACTCGGTCAGTCACCGCAGACCCCCGTGCATTCCTGCTGCCTGCGGCGGTGGTGGCATCGTCGGCCCCTGTGGAGAAAGCGGCTCTGATTGGGGTCACCGTCTCACTGAACCGGACTGAGAACTGCCCCTGATTCCTCATCGGCCTATTTCAGATGTACACCTTTTCGTTCAAAGGACTGGCAATGACATAGTCAGATACACAATCTGAAGAGTGAACAACACGTAGTGTTTTTCGGGTAGCGCACACAGATGACCAGAGAAAAGGGTCAGATGTCCCATTTCCAGCTCTGAAGAGCGGGTGTTGGCAAGATCTGGGGTGGTTTTCCTTCATGCAAAGCCCTTGTGACATAACGGAGCTGAGCAGTCTAGTAGCACTGGTTATCTGGGGTTTTTAAAGGCTTTTTGGTTTAGTCTTCCCTCTCTTCTAGCTTTTTTTTGTGCTTCTAAAACTTACTGGAAGGCTAATAACATTAAAATAATTATTTCTGAAAGGCAATTGACTTTTTTCTGGTGTGAGAGATAGGCACAGTTGGACAGAATAAGTTTCCTTGAAAAGATCCGCATATATGTCTTTATTTGAATATTTAAAGCAGAGGGATAAACCTCCTGGACTTACCTTTATAGTACTCTGTAGTACCATGGTCTTACTATTCATATGCTAACAAGCTCGGACATGCATTATAATTTATGTTTGGCCTGCATACCAGCTTTGAATTGGAGATACGTCCACTGTGAAGTCCCGTGTGCTTTATAGATAGTTACTCTGATCAAAAGAAGGTAACAGAGAGAGAATTCACACACCTTAATCAGCTTTCAGGGGCACGGATAGAAAGACGACTGTTTTTTTCTCTCTCCCCAGTGAGGTAGGCTAGATTTCTGCTTGGGATTTCTGTACGTGCTCTGTCATCCATGTGCCGCGCAGTTGATTCACACACACGTTACAGGACTGAGGCATCAAGAGCATGTCGGATTTGCTGAGCATGTGCGAGACATCTGAGCAACACATGCGCACAGTAGGTATGGTGCGTCCGGGATGGGTCAGTGGAAAAGACAGCGCCGTGGCTCTGCTCCAGCTGCCTGTCAGCAGCTGGTGCCTGGCTGGGAAGAGGGACACTGCATTTGCAAAAATTACGCAGTAATTTAACCGTGTAATTCACCTTCTCCTGAGTGAAAAATAAAAGGAGCGCTGGAGAACTGTACCCTTGGGGACTGACGTTTCTTTCTGCTGTCCACCGCACAGGAGTGAACCGAGAGTTGTTAATTCCAAAAGATTTCCTAAAAGGGAAGCACCAAGTCACTGGTGGAAGACTGAGATGAGAATGCTGGTTTGCTTAACCCAGTGTTCCCCTTTCACACTCCTCCTTCGCTTTTTGAAAAACATACATCTTATTCCCTCCAAATAACTCAAACCTGCCTTAGAAACCACTTCATTAATTACTGAAATACAGTAGTCAATATCGGCAGAAGAGGATCCAAAATTTTTTCCGAGTCATTCTGCTTACCTGGACGGTTGTACTAACCAAAGACTTCTGAAGGGGAGAGCTTCATCATTTAAAATTTAAGGGAGTGAAAAGAATAATGTGTATTTGGATTTGGTCAAAACACTGGAGATATCACTGCTACATATTTTTAATAACCATCATATCTTGGCCTTAAGGTATCAAAAAGATTAACCAGAATAAGATTCAGAAACCTTGCTTTATTTTTTTGTTTAATCAGCTGAGACTGAAACCAGAAATACACAGCAACGCACAGGTATGGTAACGAATCCCAGTAGTGCAGATTTTTGATGCTACCTTGTAATGCTGCTTCATAAAAACATCTGAGGCCTGTCCACACTGCTTGCCTGGGAATGTAGCTGATGACTTTAAGGTGCCCTTTGACAATGTGTGGCTTCTGGCTGCCTGAATTCCTCCCCTAGCTTTTATGGCTCTGGGGGGAGGAGTACAGAAATTTTAACTGTCCCTTGCTCCCTTTCCTATTATTTTCTAAAAATATTGAAAACAAAATTCATAATTTCCCTCTTTCAAATGATCAAGGAGCAAGATATGAGGATCAAATTATATACTGACATAAAGGAAGAGTGTTTGGGAGCACATTAAAAAAAAAATTAACTTCGAAGTTGCGATAAGCAATAACTCCTCCTTGCTGTGATACAGATGTAAGTCACATAGCTTGGGGATGAATCAAATGGAGAAGTTACACTGACTCCCAGTAAAACTTATGCAAATAAAATTTGAAATCATCATGTTTGCATTTCTTTTTTAAAGAATGCCTTATGGAAACAGCTATATCCCAATTCATATTACAAGAGATCAAAAGAACAAAGGTTAAAATAGTATCTCCATCTCTCTCTAGAATAATTGAGAGCTGTATCTTATCCTTCTATCTAGTAATATCAATATGGATTCCAGCAAGAAAGCAATTGGAAAGAATTAATGTGTCAGTTACAGCTCATCTGGGACACCAACACTCAAATTCATTAATCATAATTTTATAGTTATGGCATGGCATCACTACAGAGCACTGTTAAGTTTGTTTGATTTATTTAATGATGAATTTGAAGACCTTAGTATTGTTTTTTCTTTAAGTTAAACTATACTGAATTTCTATGTTTTGTAATTAGTTTGCTGAGGTATAAAGGCACTGCCTTTTTTGTATTTAAGAAGAGAGACATTCTCACTCTTAGCTTTGTATTAGTGTATTCTTCTATTCAGAGAATTAAAAAATTGTGCTATATAGATATAACATACATATATTTATCTCTCTGAACAAAGGTATCGAGTGTCTAGGAATGCATTAGATACATTTAAAAGTCTGAAAAAAGTACATTTGATAAGTTTAGACATGAAAGTATAGGCCAGTGTGCCAAGCTTCTTAAAAACATACTTTATGAGTGATTAGTATAGAATAAAGTCAACAATGACAATAATTACAACACTAGGCATCAAGAATTTATTTTTCAAGGAGGAGGACAGGGTTGTGTGTACTCAATGAAGTTTATTTCTAGACAATTACACTTAATGGCAAAGATGAAGGCTAGCTGAACCTCGTTCCTTAGGATCTGAGGGACCTTGAGTGTTCGTTAGGAAACAGATGTTCATGAGGAACATATATTTTCGGTTTTGTTGTGAGTTTGTTTCAACTCCAAATGAATGAAGAGGCTAGATTTTGGGTGTGAAGTTAGATCTAGCAAATAAAAAGGAGAAAGAAAACTATGTGTACAATGGAAAGAACTTACTGAATGGATCTAAATCCTATGGTAGGTAATTTGATCTAATTTTTGCAGAAAGGCAAATGCCAGATGTTAGCTCCACTTTGATCTTAATAACACTTTAGGCTGCAGACAATAAGATTGGTTTAAAATTTATTGTCTCTTTGATTTCTCCATTCTAATGCTTTTTAAATTCTTTACACAAGACAGATCTATATATAGGCAACTGGGGTGGCATCAGAAGCGTTGTATACTTAAGACATTCTTGAAAACCTCAGTGTGGAACAGTGTTTGCTGTTTTATGCATCAAAACAAAGCCAGATTTTATACAAGCAACATTCAATTTTCTTTTTATTATAATGTCTCTTTTTATTTTGCATATGAAGTTCTGACTGTCGCATCTGTGGCACAGCTCCTTATATGCTTTTATCTTTCAATAACCTTATTAAAAGTCAAGACAATATATTAAGTCAACATTAAGCAGCAGGAGTTGAAAGAAAAGTTAATCCATCCCCTTACACTGGGAGTGTAATCTATGTAGATATTTAATTTCACCGTTAAGTTGCTTTTAGGATTCTTTTTGTACAGAATATGCTTTAAAAGGAGAGCTGCCACTGAATGGACACCAGTGAAAGCATCTGAGAAATCGTAACAACCAAGAGGCATCCAACTTGCTTTCAGTTTGGATCTTCACATTCAAGGAGGCCGTTGCTCTCAGCTTATGCCTGCTTATTAAGTGGCCTCAAGTTTCTAGCAGAATATGTTGTATATTCACTATTACAGAGAAACAATGAAAAGCAAGTGAGACTGAGAACAAACGGTGGAGCAAGAACAACGATTAAAAAGAAACAAATAGAAAAAATCCTGGTATGCAGCCTGAATGTCTTATCATAATTCTCTGGCACAGTTCAGAGCCATCTGTCCCTTAGATACATGCATGATGTCTCTAAGCAATTGTTTTCACTCTGCTCAGCCCAGTAGCCTGAATGTTCAAACAGTCAGAGTCAGTTTTCCTCTGAAGGAAATTCTGAACTTTGCCTGCTGATGAAACTGCCGTCGCTCAGCCAGCTGAGAGAACTCTTACCCTGGCAGGTTTTTGTAAACTGGCAGTGTCGATGGGCTATGTATGAGAAGTCAGCAGCCTCCTTTCGCCTCTACCACCAAGTTTAGTTCTTGGAACAATGTCCTTCATAAACCAAAATAAAACTTCCTTTCTTCACAACCAAATATTTTAGTTCATTACCAAGAACAAAACATTATACACAGATACAGGGTAATAAATATTCTGCTCTTCCTAGCACGTTACCGTGACAAGTGAGAAGATTTCCCATTACCTCACCCGAAGAGAGAAGCTGGGTAAAGCAAAAATCTCTCCCAGTGAGAATTGCCTTAGGTTCAAATGCATCTTCACGTCTTTTCTTCCTTATCTTTGCTACATCTCCAGAGCTCAAACATCTTTAATATAGTCTGCTATCTTTATTTATCACAATTACATTGAAATATTGTTTGCATAATTCCAAGGCACATTTTGCCAGTCTTCTCTTAGACATAATGTACCACCTGTACCATTAGAGAAGGAGTTATTTGGAAAGACCAGACAACTAAGTCACAAAACATAGGGAGGTTTAAATGGCATTTGATTTCAATTAAGAGGAGTGCAGAAGCACCGGTTTCCTAAAAAGGCATGATATTATGAGACTCCGAAAATCTTTTGCAACACTAGCCTTTGTGCATCATAGTTGAAAGGTGTGCAAATGCTACCCAATGAAATTTAATGGAAGCCACACAAGGAAAGATTTTAGCCTCGACATTTATCTTTACCAACACATGGAACCACATTGATCTGTTTTACTGTTGGTGAAAAAAGAAGGTAGTGGCTATTTCACAGGAGAGGATAGGAAGTAAGAGTCAGTGTGATGGATGGTGGAAAGAAACAGAGGGCAAGAGGGAAGAAATATGAGCGTCAGGTACTGATCTCAAAGATGAGGTCTAGTCTGCTGTCAGAATGTGTATAAATAGCCTATTAATAACAGGAGAGATGTATTGGCATTAGTGTGAAAGGAGGAGTCTATTCAGTTTGCATTGTGTTGTCAGAAATAAGCCATCTGGGTAGAGTACAGTTTATATTTGTCAGATATGAATCAACTATGCAAGTACAAATCAAGTACAGATCAATTCCTGTGAAAATATTCACTCACCTCAAGGCATTTATCCAGCAGACGACACTGCAGTAACCTCTGCCATCTCTATCAAATCTGTCACATTCACTTACTGGGGGCATAGCTGCACTTCAGTGTAGCATAGAGATCCCAGATAAGTTTTAACCTCACAAATATGGTTACCAGCAATAATTTAATTGCAAAAGCTTGAAGTTTATTCTTTAATTAGCATCATTCAGTGAGACAAACGCTGCTTTCTGTCCCAGCATAGGGAAAAACAAGGGTTATCAGGGAACTTTTCCTTTCATCTTCTATAACGATTACATCACATCATTGCTGAGTGCACCAACATTTAGGAATGATGTCTTATTGTCTCCCCAGTTCTCTTCCCACTTAACCTGCCTGTCCCAACAGCAGCTCGGCTTCTGTCTGGGGCTGACCCATTGGGAAAATTAAGACCAAAATCACTTGGTGAGGTGACACTGAGGAGGGGGTTTATGCTGAGGAGAACCGCTGCAAAGTGGGGTTTGGTGCTACTTCCATCTTGTCCTTGCTGGCAGGGGAACGAATTCAGGGAGGAGTGCAATATCAGAAATATATCTGCAGGGCATCCTCGACACAAGTTCAACAGCTTGCTACTGAAATCTCCCACTGTCAGTGCCAGTACAACCAACATCTCCTGGGAAGCAATCTGGTTTATTGCTCCATGCCCACATTTTTTGTGATATTTAGGAAATGCTTCATTCAGTGTTGCAGGTCTTGCTTGATTTAGGCACCTAAGTCTCATCTCCAGTGACTTGCAATAAAGTAAGTTGTTCTTTGATCTATTATTTCTTTTCCAAATAAAATTAGTATTGGGCAATATGTTTTGGTTCTGGGTTTTTCAGATTTATGAGGTTTGTATTAATTCAATTTGCTGCTGAACAAGGTGCTGCCTGATAGCTATGGAAATAGGTTCTCCAATCTGCAGATTGTGCTTTTAAGAATAAAATAAGCATAGAGTCTATTTGAGTGAAATGTTACAAAGGAGCTACAGACTGTAGCCTTTCTCCAGGGCTCATTGTTGGTACAACGATGTGAAGTATATATACAGTTTTGATTCAGGACAAAACAGCCTGGAAGCTGGGGTGGCAGGTCTAATTTTTCCAGCTTCAGCCTTAGTCTGTATGGCTTTGCATAAAAACCTAACCTTACAGCACAACCTTGGACAGGACTTGTTTTATGCAGACGGCACAAGCTGCCAAAGCTTATATGTAGGGCTGTGTTTGGGGAAGGACTTCCATAACATAAAGCCTGGAGTGCTTATTAGCCTCTGAGTTGAAATCGGATGTTACTCCCTGAGGCACAGGTCAGCACGTCCGTCATGCATAGATGAGACTGTCTGCTCCTCTCGGTTGGAGAGGGATGTTATTTTCTTAAGGAGCAGGATGTTATTCCTAGAGGTCTGCCCCTTGGTAGGGTCAAGAGTAATATTTTATGGTTAATGTTTATGATTAATTTTGACTGTGGCCTTTCCTTTCAGAATTTGTATGGTGTAAGTTCAAGTTGGTAAGGGGGAAGCTTGACAAGGTTAAGGCGTGAACCGTATACTCACTTTTCCTTCCAAAGTAAATACTACAACAACAATGCACATGGGAACCAAGCAGCACATTCCTAAATCAAACCAGAAGATTCACACAGGGAACTAAACCAGTAGGGTCCAAGAGGGTGGTTTTTGCCTTTTTTTTTTTTTGTCCAAAGGATACATTTTCAGAAGGATGCCTTGGGAATTAGCTCGACACAATCCCAGGAGCAAAAAGGGCAGTTTGGCATCAGATTTCTTGTGCTCACATTACTTAAAAATTAATATTGCCTTTGCCCCTTTTCTCTCAAAAAATGTTTGCTAAAGTAAGGTGAATGATTCTCAGCTGTTCAATGCTGCTTAATGGAAAGGACACGCTAGCATCACAGTGTGATGCAAATTTATATTGAATCTTGCTTTTGGAAAATATCCAGATTTTCTGCCTGGCTTGGAATAGGATCTTTAGATTCATATGTAAGTTGTTATCTTTTTAAGAATCTTAACTCTTTTCTCAGCTTCTGGAAACTCGGTCATAGTTGCACAATAGCCTTGCAGATGGGTTTGGGTTGATGTTTTAGAAGACACTTAATACCAGAAGAGATGGGAAACTTCTTTTAAAATCCTAAGGCGTTCTTTTTGTTGTCAGGACATGATGTATGGTCCCATAACTTGCTTTCTGTGGCAGTATCACCAATCAGAGAGCAATGAGTAGAAAGACAACATATTCTTGTGATATTGTGAGAACTTCCAAAAATATGCTAGTGTATGTAAGCAATAAAGATGACAACTTCAGAAGTCTGTGCATGAAGCAGTCTCAGAAACCCATCTTGGATCTGTGTCGTCAGTTTGGAGTTTTGGAATGCATCATCCAAGGGGTGTGTGTGGGGGAAGATCATGATATGAGAGCTTCTGATGAGGACTTTAAATCAGGAAAAAAAAGAGGGCAAAATTCACATGGTGAAACACCTTCTCTCTCTCTTTTTTAACTCTTGTCTCTTATTCATCCTCTAAGAACTAATTTCTGTAGTCAGAGAATACATCTCACATTGTGCTTTCCTTTAAAATTCTGAGATCTTTAAAAATCTTTCAAATCTTTAAAGTCATTGAACTTCAGACCCTAAGGGGAGCAATGGTTTGGGAATGCATACACCTCAAACATCTGAAAGCATTTTGTGATCTATAATTAAAACCCTATTATCCCACATCTTGAATGCACAGCCTCCTCGGAACATTTGCATCATACCATTGCGTCTCTCAAAGATAGGGTCGTTATGACTGCTCTGAATCACATATAAAACTAGCACTGCCCGTCTTCAATGGAAATCAAAAATGCTCAAAGTAAAAAAAGATGGGCACAGCACACTTCTGTCTGACTCATAACCAATCAACAACGCAAAATACTACTATAGATGCTGCAAGTGAGATTAGCAAAGAGCACTTTCAAACATCATCGTGTTGCCATTTTTTGAGGTTAATAAGAAAAGTGAAAGATAAAAAATATAGACATCAAAATTTAAAAATGTTTCCCCTAACTCACATGCATGGTCCTTTGCAGCTCACTTTATATGGCCATTTGTGGGTCAAGCTTTTTGTTATACAAGTTAATTTCAAATTTTACTGCTCAGCTAATTATGTAATTGTAGAATTCTCAATGTTTGATTAGCACTATTTTGATTAGTTACGAATCATGTGGTAGGTTTTTGTGCCCGACTCTGTGACTAATTGAAATAAAAATTTGTAAGTATTAGTACAAATACTTACAAGTATGACCAATAATCTGGCTGAGAAATTTGGAGATCAATTAATGGCACCATTTCAAATGGCTTAATCATTGCAGTCCTGGAATTTACAGTTTGAATAAATTTCATTATTAGCAATGAACAAATGTTGGAGCTAGATAAAGGCACATCAAACTAGTAATGGTTTCTTAAACAGGGAGGGAGAAAGAGGAAGACAGAAAAATTTACAAAGAGGAAACAATGCAAAAGAAAAAAAAAGAAAGAAGTCTTATAACACACTGCAATAGAAAAAAATTATTCCTCGCTCACCCCTCACATTCTTTTTAAGAAGCTGCAGAGGGTTTTCATGAAGGCCCAGCATGCCTAAACAAGTTTCACTCAGAAAGAATAAGTTGTAAAAGTTAAATCACCACTCATTTCTTTTGAGCCTGTCTTCAGCTGTGATCTGTGGAGTTTTAGTTTCTCTTGTCAGGGATAGATAAAACAGGACTGTAAGACCAAACTTGAAAAACCCTAACTTTTCTTAAGTGTGTGGGAATTACCTAGATAAGAACAGTGTTTTTTCCAGCAGTAGCCCATACAGTAGATAGCCTGTATGGGAACCAGAAAATTCTGAAGCCCATACACCTGTTCATCCACCATCTTACAGAAAAGATTTGGCACATTTATGAATCTGTCAAAGACTGTTTGTAAGATGCAAAAAACCTAGAGCAAATAGACACAATGAAATGCTACAATTATGTAGGCAGCAAAACTGAGACTTGCAAACTGTTTTGAACATTTTTTTCATCCTTCCCAAAAACACAGCACAGAGTGAAAGGCAGATGTCCTATTTGGCTGGCTTTGTGCCTTGTACTTTTTTTGCATCTGGAATCCCTTGGTTTGTTGACTCACGGTAGTGGCACTCTCAAGACCAAGGACTGCTTTGTTTGACCTGGTATATTCATCAATATTTGCATTGTTAATTTCATTATTTTGCAAAGCACCTTGGGATGTGTATTATGAAAGGTTACACACAGCAGTCCCCAGTCTGCTTTGATTAAAGTTTTCTGACAAGCACATCTCAAATGCTACTGTCATCAGCAAATTTGCTTTTAAATTATTTCAATAACTATGGTATTTCAGCATTTAATATTGATTTTCTGCTAGCTATCCTTTCCTGAACTAATGGATGTGAAAATTTCATTATATATTACTGAAATAGAGATATTAGATCTATGACTGGATCAATTCCTTTTGCCATATAAATAGCATAGCTTGTATTAGAGATGTGTATATATATATGTGTGTGTGTGTGGTTAAGAAAATAATATACATCTGCATATATATGTATCTGCATATTTATAAATAAAATAACTTAGGAATTGCCGGCTCTTATCTCCAACTATAACCCATGGATAAATAGCTGTAATATTTACAGATATAAACCAATGCATCTCTGAAATTATTTAATTGTATGAATCTTATCTGCCTACTAATTAGAAGCAGACAATATCGATCATAAATTCATTCTGTATTTATGAAGTAACACTTTTCAATAACCCTAGAGCTGAAATACATTAACAATTAAATACTGAAGAATTCTATAGTATAGTAAACAAGTTTTATGTCTGATGAGAGCTTTGTATGTTCAGAAGAGCAGCATTTATTTTAGAACTTCAAGATTGGTCTCACTATTTTGGATTTCTGTTCAACTTTGGTGTTATTATGTAGGTTTATTCACGGAAATAAATTCACCTTATCTCATGTATTTGCTTCCTTGCATGTGGTAGTTCTCCCTCAGAATAACTAGCACAGCACTATGGCAAATACTGCGCTTTGGCTAGATCTTGTGAGTTGCTGAAAAAATCCTGGATTCCAAGAAGCATAAAGACAGTTCAAGAACTTCAGGACTCTAACACTTCCTTTGGACCTGAGGGTCAAACTTACATTCTTAATGAACACTAAATCAGTTGTTCATGTGGATAAAGAAAAACAATCTGTCCTCTGACATCTTGGCCTATCAGTAGGATTCCAAGCAAAAAAGCTTATAACATCCGTCTCTTCAGCAGCACACCATTTTATTGTCTTAAAGGATCAAGAAACTAGACAATAAATAATAAGAGAAGGAAAAGAGTGCAACTGCATCTAAGTTGGATTGCTTTGGCTTAGCTAATTTTAATTAGGCTGATCTAACTCATTACATGCTTAACTGTTCAGTGCCTATCTAGGTATTTCTAACATGCTCATCACTGTGGTATTTAAACATCTAGCACGTTTTCCCAATACCTATGTGTCCCCTTCTCTTCTACAGAAAATTGATTGCAAACAGTTCTTCATATTTGGTTAATGTCTACATCTTGGTGATTATTTCTATTTGGCATTTCCAATTCATTTATGTAGCTGAAATCCTTGCTCAGGTTCTTGTCTTCTCCAGTCTCAATGCAATAGTCTCTTCTGTGATGAGAAATGCAACTTTTCAAACCAACAATATTGGTTTGATCATGCTGCTGTAGATTTGTTGAGTATCTCCACTGACTCCTTCTTTTAACCTGAGTAGTTTGTTACGATTTTCAAGGTCCTTCACAGCATATCTTTGCTCTTACTCTCTGTTGACATGATCACTCCAACCTCTGATTGGCTAAGGATAACGATTTTCAAACAAACACGCTAATGCTGTTCTCAGAAACATCTTAAAACAAACCACATTCTTTCTATTTTAAATTTATGTGATGTGTGATGCCAAAACCCCCTCAAAACTGGCTAAAATATACCAGTCTTTGGAGAGTTGTCGAGCATCCTGGTGAAGATGCTTCCAGTTTCTGTACTCCCCCAATGGTCAGTTGATGGATGAAATTACTGCATAATTTTATACTTAAATTGAAATAGTTTTCTATTCTAACTGTAGAGAAACTGGAAAAAATACCTCTAGTGATTATAATAAGATTTCCTATGCTATCAGTGTAGAGTAATAGAAATAACAGTAAAATATAGGTAAAATTATAATGTAATTTATAGATCTTTTCCCCTTAGATAATGGAGCCCAAACATTAGTGTCTGGAGACATGAATGATACATACCTTTGAGATTCTATTTTAATATCATTTTGTGGGCAGTATGCTCTGAGCTACTGAAAAGCGTTGAAGACCTTTTCAATAGTATGTGTTTGGAAATGTGACAAGTTGCCAAAAGGGGCATGAGAACTAAAGGAAATCCACATCCCCAGACAAGTGTGCAAATTGTTTCAGATGCAAACCACCCCCCCACCCCCCCCATTTATTAAAATACCTTCAAGAAATTTACATCAGTAAGCTGCACGTTTGAGTTCTTTGCAGATCCCCAAAATATTGTGTATCTTTTTAACAAGCACACTGAACCTGGAATATTAATGGATCAGTAAAGTAGTGTAAATAAAAAACATTATTTAGACAGAATTATTCAGAGAGAGAAACCTACAGTATCTCAACAATATATTTTGCATTCAAAAATGCAATTGATAAAATGAGCAAAAATACTGAGGAGGAAAATATAGTCTTTTATTTACAGTCAATGGTTCCTTAAGAATTTAGTTTAAAAATAAATACTCCATTCCACTACAATAACTTTTACAAAATTAATCATGTGCACATCTTGTTTTTTGAGAAAATTAAACTTTCAGATACATAGTAGAAACACACACACACACATATACAATTACAATGTGAAGGGGGGAAAAAAAGCACCTGAATCTATTTAGCTTATTCTTTTAAGACATTTATAACATATTTAGTTAAGAACTACCCAAAGGAGTTTGATTCCTGAAAAACAAAAAACCTAAACCAAACTAATATTCCATTATTTTTGCTGTACATTTTGTGGGATGAAAAATGCAAAGTTGAGCTCAATTCAAATGACAGCAAATACATAACCGCTGAGCGTATGTGTTAACATTCAAGCAAAACGATGATTTTATTAAAGCATATCCCATATGGACATGAGAGACTTAAACCCTGTTATGTCTGTGAAACTTGCTAGGTACACAAAGAATTGCGAGAGAATTTGCCATTTTGCTACATCTTCAAAGAGAAGTTAACCAGCCAAAGAGGCCGGTATTTTGATGGTTTTGAGTCATATGGAGAGACGAGAGGGAAGAATACCAACAACAATAACGTTCAACAGTGCAACTATTCAACTCAAAATGATTGGAAAGGAAAACAAAAAAACCTTCAAAATAACTAAATGAAAGTTGAAAATCATACTATAATCCTACTAAAAACACTTTCCAGAGGCCAACTCTGATTCCTCCCAAAATAATATTTCTCCATTTTTGCCTCCTGTAACTTCTGAACATAGTGAAGCTTTTAGCTTTGTATTTCAGAGAGTGATAGCTGAGTACAGGGACAGCTTCTCTTCTTGAAGCTGATATACCTGAAAAACATAGTGTCATTACAAGAAACATGTATTTTAATAAAACTATAAAAATAATTCTGTTTCTCCTTGGCAACATATTGCCAGTCATCAGCTGGGCATTCACAGCTTTGCTGAGAGCTCCTACAAGAAACAGTACTTTTACTGACTCTGTAAAAAGTTGTTATCCAATCCCATCTGACATGGAGCATGAGCCTTCTCTTCCTTTGCAACAGGTATCATTGACATTTCAAAACCAGTGCAATATTACAAGAATGCATTTCATTTGACATAGCTTTTCTGAACTTGACACCTGAAAATCCATTAAATTTCCCTCTCAAGTGTCTCCCTTTTCTGAGCTATATGCAGATGAAACGGTGTTGTTCAGGCTACAGTAGTTACAAGTCGACCTGTTGAGCGTGCACACAGATTATTTTACTTGACTAGCACTCAAGCCCCCATAGAAGCTTGTCCAAGACAAGCTGGCTTGATTATCCAATATAATATCATATAATCTTTTAATTAAAACAAACAAATAGAACCAAACACTTCATTAGGAAGTCACGTGAGGATGGACTTCTTCAGTGTTCAGTTTTGGGCCCCTCACTACAAGAAAGACATTGATGTGTTGGACTGTGTCCAGAGAAGGGCAACAAAGCTTGTGAGGGGTGTGGAGCACAAGCCTTATGGGGACCAGCTGAGGGAGCTGGGGTTGTTTAGCCTGGAAAAGAGGAGGCTCAGGGGAGACCTTATCGCTCTCTACAACTACCTGAAAGGAGGTTGTAGAGAGGTGGGGGTTGGTCTCTTCTCCCAACTGACAAGTGATAGGACAAGAGGAAATGGCCTCAAGTTGCACCAGGGGAGGTTTAGGTTGGGTATTAGGAAAAATTTCTTCACTGAAGGGGTTGTCAGGCATTGGAACAGGCTGCCCAGGGAAGTGGTTGAGTCATCATCCCTGGAGATATTTAAAAGACGTGTGGATGAGGCACTTAGGGACATGGTTTAGTGGTGGACTTAGCAGGGTTAGGTTAACGGTTGGACTTGATGATCTTAAAGGTCTTTTCCAACCTAAATGATTCTAAGATTCTATGAAAATCCACTAGAAAGAAGTAGTGAGCTTTATATTGTTTCAATGGCATTTTTTACCAACATTTTCATTTTAGGTACATTACTCAGTTTCTTTACTTGGCCCATGGATAAGTGATGGAAAGTACATACAAAATGTAATGCCAAAACACTCAGATATATCTCCCATATCACACATACTTCTGGTGTGGAATCAAGCTGAAGTTGATTATGTAATTAAAGGCACAAGTCCTGCCTCCTACTCAGAGAGACAGGCTTTCTTGATGTAAAATGATAAGTAACAGCAATGCATGAAAACAATGTATTGTCTAACTCTTTGGAAGTTAATTGACCTCTCCTCACCCAATAGTTGAGTTTTTCTTAGACCTTTAGCAACTAGTTTGGTAACTACATGAATTTTAATACAAGAAGGAGAGTAGGGAATTCTATGAATCACTGAGGAAAAATGGTGATAGGGGAGGTGTTCCCCATGCCAGTTTGCTGAATTTGAACATTACAAGGAAACTTTAAGGAATGAGATTCATAGCTGGACCTTCTAATTTCTTTGCAGCCCTTCTAAAACACACCGGACTGTAACACAAAAGGAATGACAGAAGAAGGAATCAGAAAAATGTATTGGTTTTATGTGGAATGAAAAGAAACGGGTTTTATCCCTTCACCTTCCTGTCCGACATGAAAGAAGTATAGAATAGAACTGTGACCTTGTTCTAATATGATTCATTACAAAATGGTATCTTTCCCCCTAAAATCTAGAAGATACCCACACCACAAAAATTCATTCTAATAAAGAGAAAAAAATAAGAAGTATAAAAAGAAGAACATGGCTTTCATCCAGGTTATAGTGATTACCTGCTAATGGCAATACATTCTTAAACTACTTTACAACTAAGAAGTAAGCATCAGGTGCTATACAATATATATGTTCATTTGCTGACTATTGATGCTCCAACACATCAAGTAGGAAATAGTGCTATATCCTTTGATCTCTACACAGTTTCTGCAGTTTCTATAACATATTACCTGTGGATAGTTGCTCAGCATGAGTATTTATCCAACTGCAGTGGAATGTATTTACAGCATGCCAAATGAGAACTAAAGAACTACAAGCTTAGTCCCTCTGGGAGAAGTCAGAGAGAAAATATACCATTTAAATTTTTCTAATGCATAATTCACAGATCGACAAAAATAATCTTGTTGCAGATTCAAAAAAACATTAAAGAAACGCTATCGACCAGTGAACAGATAATACAGCTCCTCTTTCTAAAGTCACTTGAGCTTAACCTATAAGGATGCTTTGTGTCAGAGTCAATATAGTACATGAATCTCAGACTGTGTCAGTACTTTTTAGGACTTATCAAATACGTTACAGTTTAATGGGTATCACAAAAAAACTCCACCTGCCATCTTTAGGATTATTTTGTGCCCTGTTTAACTTCTAATTGCAGTGAAGACAATAGTTATCAGTGATGATATAAATTGGCCCCATCATTTTGCCCTAAGCTACAAGTACTAGTTTATGATTAGGAAAGGCTGAGAACTCAGATGGCAGCTAAACTATTCTAACCTCTAGGAAAATATGAAGGTTCCTGGCAGGATGACACTGGGAAACCTGAAATACAACTGCCTCTGTTAATGGATCTCTCTTTTAACAGTTTTTGAAGCCAACATTTTAGTGGTCGCAGCACAATAAAAGAGTAAAAATAAGGGATTCTGTTCATACTAAATAATCATATGAGCAATAAACACAAGAACACAGGCACAGAATGAAGTTCATATATGAATGTAGAATTTTGGAAATCTATAGAACCTAACTAAAAGATACATAAAACTATACAAAATTTCTGCTATTTTGGAAGAGTCTGCTACCTTTTTACTTTAGTCTGGAAATACAACTATGATCTCTTTCCCTTTTGAAAATGTATGGCCATTGACGGTATTTTCCAGACTCCCTTCCAGGAGTCCCTGGGGCAATCTTGGCTCAGGGAATTCAATTGCAGGGTAACTCCAGAGAAGCTGTACTTTTAGGAATTGATGGCTAAAGCAAAGATGCCATGCCAACAGCTTCATCCTCCATCCTCCAAAAGCTCCCAGAGCTCCAAAACCTTTTGAGGCACATCCTACCACAAAAAAGAAATCGATGTCCCATACAGGCACAGTTCAGGATAATTTTCATAACAGGATTATAAAAGAGATTTTATTCAGTCCCATGACCCCATAATGTCCTCTATGGATATTTTTTACTGTGTGGGCCACAGGAATACTTACATAAATAAAACTACTTGCATATATAAGCACTTACACTATCAGCCTCTATAAAAAGGCTTCGTATTACCTCAATATTAGATTGTTAAAGATGAAATTGAGGTGACAAAGTATGAAATGAAATTAACCAGCAATATCTAATGAAAAAAAAAATTGGTGCCTTTAATTTACTCTAAGATGACATCTGGCAGAAACAAGCCACAGGAAACGCAATGCTGTTCTAAGTTTTGGGAAAGCTTGTGTTACTTGATAATGTCCTCCCAAGTAAGGTGGTGCATTTCGGGTCTAAGTTATCAGTTCAGCATTTTTACTTCATTGCTTCTTACAACAAAGGTACTCCTATACCCAGTGCTTAAACTGGGTAATGATATTAACAGGTCATATCTAATAACTCACTAAAAGGAGAGACTGTTGTTTAAATTTTGCATCATGTTAGCTGTACCCAAGGTAAACTCCCTTCCATATGCTCAAACCTTTGACAAATACTAAGGAACTAGGGTTTCTGTGATTCTGGGATTTCACATTGTGCGATCCATTGTGCAAAAATGCCAGTTTTCTCAGACCTAGATTGGGAATCTCTAAAACAGTGTTGAATTCGTAAGTACATAAATTTGCTACCTTGTAAATACCACAAGGTGCATCAGACAGATATTAATTAATTAATAATTTGAAATAATACAGATGGTTATAATTTGACAATGGTTTCCTGCATTATGTTGTTCTACACCACACTATTTGTGATATCTTAAATTTAAAATCACAACAAAGAGCTCTTCTAGCTTGGATAAGAATATTTCATTACAGCTGAGAAAAAAATATTTTATTAGGTCTTTTGACATACTTATTCTTATAGCTTTCTTTCTAGAGGAACTATTTGAACTGGTGAGTCAATGGATATGGGATGCCACTTAGATACATCTGATCTGAGTCCAATAAGCTGTATTAGACTACACAAACCTTTCAGAAAGATGTTCCATCCTGATTTGAAAGCATCAGAAAATGAAGAAACCAAAACTATTTTTGCTAACTTCTTCCAGTGGTTAACTAGCCTCATTACTAATAGTTTGGAATTTATTTCTAATTTTAATTTATCTAGTTTTAATTTTTATACTGCTTTTGTTATATTTTTCCTTGCTGGCTCAAGGAACCATTTAGTTCCTAGTATTTTCTCTCTTTGAAGCAACTTATTGACTATAATCAAGTCACCTCTTAAATTTTTTATTTTCTTTACATTTATATGCAAATATCTTCAAAAGAAGAATGCCAAAGAACTCTCCAGACTGCAAATCCTGAAATTCACTAACTGGCATTAATAAATTCTAAAGGCATTAAAGAAAAAAAAAAAAAAAAAAACAAAACAGAAAGAAAAAGAAAAAAAGAAAGAACGAGTTCCATAACGATATTGAACAAGATCGAGACAAGGCCAAGAATAAGCAAAAACTAGGTAGATATGATATGCTGAGATTATAAGCTTAGACTGGTGCCTAAACACAGATTAAGGAGGTGTATTTTCAAAAACACATCAATGCTGTATAATGAGATGAATATTTCTTACTTCTTTGGGTGTTTCTGAAATTCCACACCCCCATAAGATTAAGGCATCCATTTTTAAGATATTGACCTGAAGCAATGAAGAAACAGTGTTACTAAATAACTAAATACACAGTCTTCCACTGCCCCATATTCATCTGCTAGGAAAGACGTTTAGATCTAAGAAAGAAATTGCTAACGATTTACTGGAAAATCAGGGCAATAAGAACCCTGCACGTCATATGGAAAACAAAGTATTTTATTCATGTTTTATGTAGAAAAAAATTAGACTGGTCAGAGATACCCTGGCTTTTTATATCTGGTTGGAGGAGATATCCTCAGCAATTCATGGTTGAAAGGTTGAAATCCTATGTAAACTTTAATCTTCCTAGAACTGCTTAAGATTATTTTTTTCTCTGCTTTCTGAATATTCTATCCATTCTACTTTAATTTTCTATATGTACAGACACTGAAGATCATACAGTTTCTGTTTCGCTGCAAAAAATTTCTAAGTTAAATACAAAAGTATACTATTATTCAATCTATACATTTACAACCCTATAATAAAGCACATGATAAAACATTTACATGGGTTAGTCATGGCAAAACACCTGGGTAGTTTTCATAGATCAATAAAAACATAATGAAAATATAATTTATATTGTCAAAATATCTCAAAGATGTAAAAGGTCTTTCATTTTAAAATCAGTAAGTGGTAATGTTGTAAATAAGGTAAAGAGCACTTCACAAATTATTGATATTTACTCATCTAAACAGAATTCTTCCTAATAATTTGATTTATAAATCATTAATGTATATAATTTTCCTGGGTAATAAGCACCTACTGATATGGGTTTTAATAGAGTTTTGCTTTACAGACTTTGAGAAGCTTGGGAATAATAGAAGAGTTGAAAACAAAACAAAAAACCAGAAAAAAACCCCTCAAGTCACATCTAGTTTGTGGTCATGAAAGTGACTTCTATGTAGTGTAGAAGTATTTTAAATTACACAGCCTGGAAAACTATAACTGTCTAGCTATTGCTGCTTAGCTTAATTTAGTCCACTCTTTACTTTTACTTCCTTGACAGCAATGTCGACATGTACCAGAGACTTCTGTTCCATTCCATCTTTTTATTTTCTGTCTTCCTTCTCTCCTTTTATTCCCCCCAAACTAGAAAGCTTAGAGTAGGGTCAGGCACCAAACTCAATGCAAGCTTAAAACATAACTTTTGGTGACACTTGGTGACCCCAAGATGAATGCTGTTGATGCCCACTTGTTACGTCTGTAGTGTCTAAATATATCATAATTAAACAGGTTACATAGATATATAATATCTGTTAATATTTCTTCTCTAATACAACATTTTAGTTAAGGTCAGCAGGTACATCATTGTCACTTCAATCACTGTCTGAAGACACTTCGGGGTATCACTAGGGGTGTAAGTGTGATATTAAGCTGATTAATTCCATCCAAGAGTCTTAAAGTCTTGATTAAGAGAATGAATCAAATAGTCTGGGTGAATTCTTTTTTTCACTTAAAAGTAGTTTAACTAGTAGTAGAGGATTTAAGTCATGGGTGAAGCGGGAATCAGAATCTCTGTCTAGAGAGAAAAATCAGTACAACTGAAGATGAGGAAGAAACAGTGTCTCTGTGCTATATAAGTTTTAGAATCTTCTGAAAAAATAGCCTAAATTCTCAAAACTCTGGCAAATTGATAATCTGAAAAAATAATTACAAATCTGATCAAGGAATGTTTTACATCAATAATTTTAATTTTAATCCCTTTTTATATACATTTTTCAACATTTCAAAATGAAAAGTCAATTTGAACTGAAAAATGAAACTTAACCTTTAGAAATTTTGAAACAGGATATTTCTATAACTTAAAAACTTTTTTCCATAATATATTTCTAATGAGAATTTTCAAGACCAATCCTTTTTCACAAACACTGCTACTCTTGTTGATTAATATTTCAAGTAAAACATTTCATTGAAAAATTCCCGATCTTCATAACAGATAGAAAACTATATCAAAACTCAACACTTGTTTGCTTAAACACTCATCAGAATTGCCTTGCTTGCTGTTGTTCTTTGGCTGTTATAAGCATTATTGCTCCTGTTGTTTATCACTAATAATATTGGCAGCAAATGTACTTTACCTATTTGGTGGAAGACAGAAAACTTAAATCTTTGGAATTTATTTCTCTGCAATGTGAATAGTCAAACTACAAATCAGATTATTTTTGCTGGTATATTATTGACTGTTTTCATAAGAATTATGCTTACACATCTTGAGTATATCTGCAGCAGCTAGAAAATCCAAAACATACAAAGGAATCTTGATTCCCTTACTTTTATTTATACAGGAATGAGACAGACGCTCATTTAAGAAACCTGCACTATGTGAAATCTTCAAGTTAATTCATGAATGGGGGTGTCCACAACTGATGTTTTGCTTAATAAGCATACACTTCTAGGGATGACTTTGCTTTAGGTTTCATCACAGTTTCTCTAATTTGCTGTATAGATAACCCATGTCTGTCTCATGTATATTCTTTCCAGCTTCTAAGCAAAGGACTAATAATACCTTCCCCCCATTACCTTTTTGTACTTTTTTGCTTCACCTAATTTCTCTTTGCAATCAACGTCAGACACCATTATCATAAAGAAGGGGACTTCTCTCTTATGGACAGCAAGCAGAAGCTTGTTTTCCTCAGTTTGTTGTTCCTATTCATAGGCTGTTACCTAATTGTATTTAAAAATAATTTTTCTGTTGTACCTTAAATTAACTTCTGCTTCAAGATCACTCCTTCTAAAAGCCCAAATCTTTAAAATGCAGTAAGAGTCTTCAAGTAACAGTGGATATTTTGTAGGGTTTTTTTCAGGCTCTGCTACTTTACAGGCAATGGTTATAATGTTACAGGAGGACAGCAAGACTCTTTTATTTCTTCCTCAAGTGTTACTTATTAAATTTTATATCTATCTATATATATATGCATGCTGGACACATTCTTCATACAAATATAGGGGGACAAGAGCAGACTGCATAATATATTTTAGAGTGAGATATTCACTGTTTAAAAGAAAGCTTTCAACAGAATGGAAAGCCAGAGATTTAATGGCAAATGTGTAACTTCATGGAGACATATTGTTGTATTTTAGTTCAATGAATAATGACTAATAAACCCATAATTTTATGGAATTGATATTTTCAATATATACTGAAATAAAAATATACATTTCTATCAGTTTTCTTTTGAAGCTCAAAATTTAGGAAATGTTAGGTTAAAACCATAAAAATAATGTATCAGTTACGCCATCAATCGTAAAACTAAAGAATTTGGAGCTATTCATTTTCATGTGCAAAATATTTCCATTTCAATGTATGGCATAAGCTGAAGCTTCTATAAAAATATTTATAGTAAAATACAGCATAAATCTATAATTACATTTAATCAGTTTTAGAAAGATGCATCCAATACTTAGACACTGTAAAATTATTTAGAATCAGTCAATTTTACCTCAGTTACTGCTGAATAAGTAACAAAAAGTATGATGTAATAGTCTTTTGTGAGCTAAATGGCATATTTGCTCTCATCTACACAATGCCCTGTAAATAACCTACAGGTTGTTAGTCATTACTTAACTTAGCATCCAAAATGCTCATTTTAGCTCTTCCATATTAATGCATTATGCACAGAGTACTTTAAATAACCATTAACAACCAGATGCATTTTAAGCAATGTAAGGAAGAGTTACAGAAAATAATTTTGACTTCCCATGTAAAAACCTTTTTAGAATTCCCTCCACTGAATGTACAAACCCCTCTGAAGGAACTGAAGAGTCTTTAGTGGATTGTCTTGGAACAGATCAGCAAAGCAGAATTCAGTATCTAATATAAGGTGCTCCCTGGGCCATGGGTGTAGTAAAGCATCATGCAAGGTATGAAGTCACACTATCATTTCCATCTTTCTTCTTTCAGTTAGCAGTCACATTGGCTTCCTTTTGACGTAGTCTTTCTTTCTGTTGAAGAAAAAGAAAGAGTTTTATTATCATTCTTGTCTATAATTTTCCATCACCTCTCAAGTTGCCATGAGCATTTGGTCTAGAGGTCTGAGAAGTACTAAATAAGTCACAGTAAATTAGAGTTTTCTTTAATTAAAAAAAAATAAATGCCTGGGGCACTCAAGGAAGGCTCAGAACCAGTTCATTACTTACTGTAGAGAAACTGAGCTTGCTTTAGCTACACACTTGTCAAATACTGTGTACCTTTAAAAATACGCAGCTCTGTGAAGACCAGTGCAGCTAGAGAAAACCAGATACATTTCAAATTCACGTGTATCTAATATGTTCTCTTGTCTGGAATGGTTTCTGCTGACATAAAGGCTCTAATTTATCATTAGATAGATTATGTTGTTTAATGACCTCTTCCCAAGCAAGTGTAGTCATTCGTATCTCTGCCACCTGTCCTGCAACTGATATGCTCTGCTGGGAATGGAAATAATATAGATTCCTTCATGTACATTTCCTTTCCTTAGTCTCTTGCTTCCTACAGTTTGAGAAATGCTGATCTAACCTGTGTGCCTTGCACACAGACAAAAAAGGTTTTATTCACAGTGTAAATTGTTAGTCAACTTTTTGCATGATATCAAAAAATTGGGAAAAGGCAAGGAACAAAATGGGGATTTAATCCCTTCTACCATTACTCAACAGAGCAAACAAGATTTTGTAAGCTTTTGAGAAAAAACACACACTCAGCCATTGGACAAATATATGCAGTGAGCCTCAATGCACTATGGAGCATGGAAGAAAATACAAGAGACTTCAGTGGAAGGGGGGAAGAAACCAGAAAAGCAGCTCTTATCATAT
Organism: Gavia stellata; assembly: GCF_030936135.1. Lineage (NCBI taxonomy): Eukaryota > Metazoa > Chordata > Aves > Gaviiformes > Gaviidae > Gavia > Gavia stellata. The sequence goes on from NC_082600.1 coordinate 36,062,949, forward strand.
GTTGTTATCTAAAATAGCAGAGTCATCCTTAGGCACAACTAAACTAAGTTTTAAACGTAACTGTTTCTCATACTGAGAAACACATCATACCAGGCTAGCTGTAGGATTGATTTTCTTCGTTTCTACTTTCTTCTCTGCAGTTAACTTGCTTACTGATTGCTGAGCCACTTTAATTCTGAAACAAAATACATAGAAAAGATGTTAGATTCAAAGAAATTAAAGCTGTTCCAGCTCTGCTTGGTATATAACCTATCTGTAAGAACCATCACCACTAACTTTTTTTAGGCACATTAGCCCAACAAACTGCTATTCCTATTTAAAGGCACATCATAAAGCACCAAACGTAGATCAGAGTACATTCTTAAATAGAGAAAATCAAAAGCAAAAGGACAGTCTGCTTGTATTGCTCACTGAAAACGTCACCAGGTAAACAATTTCTCTGTTCTTGCAGGATCTGGATTTTATGGAGCATCTTTCCCACCAAAAAAGCTGCAGTGTCAAGGCAAGAAGATACTCCTCTGAAAAAAATCAAAAGCTAGCTGGCTCAATCTGTTGTATACATAGAACATGCTATGTTAGTAGGCCATTTGCCAGGCTACACATTATATTTCCTCTGAAAACCTTGAAATGAAAGCATCTGCCAATTTTTCCTTTATTTTTTTCCCTGTTGCTTTACATGGAATTGACTGACCAGCCTCACTGATGTGGTAATAGAAGAGGTAAATTAGAAGGGGTTCTTGTTTAGGGGTAGTTAAAGTTGTCTTCTGTGCAGCCACAGACCAGTCTACTGAAAGCACTATCGAGATAAGGGGAAAGAACGCCACAGATCTGATTCCCCAGGTTCTTGCCTTTTGCTCTTAGCGTCTTGCATACAGAACCCTTGTTTCTGTGGGGATTTAACAAGAAGATCTCAATCAGAAGTTTAATCAGGAGGAAAAGGAGAAGCAGAGAATTTAACAAAAAGGGCCTTGACTCTTCTTTTACAGACAGTAGAAAGGGCAGGGGAAATCATGTGCTAAACAGTGATAAAAAGGCACTCCTAAGACAGGATTTGCCCAGCTATCAGTGCCTTTAAAATGCTGATGCTATAAACACCTACTTTACAATTCTGTATGCAAAATGCAGAGGGAAAGAAGTTGCGAGTTATTTTTTACAAGCAAGAATAACTCAGCAAACCAATTTTCACTAATGCACAACAAATCAGTCTTTTACTATAAACAACACATTTCTTGGCAATCTCGAACTGAAAAATTCTATTTTTTTTTCCTATTTAATTTTTTCCACTGGCAGAAATAATTGCTATGGCCAGTCAAAAAGTATTTAAAATACCATGCCCAGTTCAAACCACTTTCGACACACTCAATTTTTGAGGAATTTTGGAAGCCAAGCAAAAAGGAAAGTCGATTATAGCTGCAATTACTGATGTGTACTTCCTTGCTGCAACACTAGCAGCAAACTAGATTCTGGACAACTTCTTTTACAAATATAGTACACATTCATAAGTTCATTATTGTGTTTATCAATGCTCAGTGTTGGAAAGCAGAATTCCTTCTCTGAGCTATGTATTTTAGAAGCTTCTGCTGGGTAGTTATGGGTGTTGTCTCACTTTCCAGTGCTTAAGAACAGGAGGAAACAGTTACACTATTTTTAAGTAAACTTATTTTCAACACTATTTAGCTACAACATTGATTCAAGCTGTAAGTACACCCTCAAATACACAAATATGAAATTATTATTCTGTACATTTTTAAAACTTAATTAGTATTCCCTGTTTCTACAGGTAAACAACTAAGCAGCAACACACCATTCCACCTTTTCACAATTTTTTGTTAATCAGCAATTTTTCTTACGGATGGATGATAGCAGCCACTGGACAGCATGCTATTCCTCACAGCTATGAAGTTTATGCGAAGATGATGATGTATTTCAAGTGACAGTATTCAGGTTCAGCAGAATTGCACCAAGGGATCTACTTCTAAACTCTTCCCTATTTTGAGCACATTTTCTTTTTGATCACATTCTCTGTCATCCTAGGAGTGTTTTCCAAATAGTTTTTGAATGTTTAGAGACCATATTTTCATCTGAATGGAGAATTCTAGGGATTATAAACTTTTAGACTTAAAAAGAAAATTATGCCTGTCACTGATTTAGGCTTAGCTCTGTGTATTTTATTCCATATTTGCACAATATCCAGGAAAACTGGATTTTTTAAAATAGAATGCATAGTTTGGGACACAAAATAAAAATAAACCAGCTCACTAACATGATTTGAATCATGTGATATTTGGCTCATAAAACTGCCAGATTAATTATATATCACACTTTGGTCTCCTAGGGTAAAAAGCCATCACTTTGCTAACATATGACTGATAAGATTAGCAGGCATTATCAGAACCATAAGTGCATAATTTAAAAGGAATGTAATTCTTTGGGATTTTTAAAAATCAGATGGCTCCATTTTAAGAAAGTAGTTAGCTCAGTAATTACATCAGTGAAGAACCCATGCTGTAAAGATGCCTTATAAATAAAAATAATTCTTTGTTAAACATGGACAGGATACTAGAACTGGCTTGAAATGAGAAAAACTATCCTTGAAACGAGAAAAATGAAATAGCATGAAAAGTATCAAATTCAAAGTCATAAACTTGGCTAGCAGCGTTAGTCTAATCTTCATATTTTTTCCATTATTTTAATTTCATTTAAAAAAATGAGATATGAACACATAATTTTAATTGTCCATTAAAAGCTATGACAGCCTTCCATCAAAACTTACAAACACACAGAGTATTCTTTACCCCCAGTTGAATGTATGCACAATATTTGACTGTTACTGAAACAGATAAGTAAAAACAAACAAATCACACACTTAAAGAATGATTAGCTAGTGACTAGACAAACTCTAAGTTAATTCCACTTAGGTATGCCTCTTCTCTGTTCACTCTATTTTTTTTTTTCTACCACCTTTCCTTAGCACAAATAGAAATAATTGTCCATTTGTATAAATCATACAATATCATAACTTTGTTTGAAAATATTTTCATTAAACTACTAAAAATTATAAGTATATTAAAATTAGAAGTAAAATTAGACATTAATAAGGTACAGAAAGAACAAAGCTACAAATAAAGTACATTCAAAAGGATAAAACTAAACTACTAATTATTTTCTGATCTTTTCTTAGACCCATGTACTGTTTTTACCCAATCTGCAGATATACCACACAACAAACTACTATTTTTAGTTCACTTAAAATAAACTATTAAATGTATTATAAAGTTAAGGCATTAATTGTAGTTTATGAGAATTTATATAGAAGTAAATTTTTTAACTTCTTATAAAAGTATAAACTTCCTTAACTACTTTTAATTGTTCAGCAATTACTTGTTCAAAGTCTGTTTGTAGTAAAACAAAAGCTAAGTGATAGAATGTCAAAATGTAAGGTAAATAAATATTCTGTTAAATTTCCCTTCTTCCTTGTGAGTAACTGCAGTTATATTAGATGATAATGAAGGTGGTCAGTTTTAACATTCATACTTTATAGAAATCAGGTGGAATAGAAAAGAATTTGAGGAAATATGGGAAATCAATCCACTGAAGTCTTGTGTTCAGTATAAGGGCCAACAAAACATCTAAAGAGGGCTTTGAAAAACATTACTAGAATATTTACTGTAGATTTACCAGACTAAATATGTCTTAGTGACACTGCTTAGGGTGTGAGATTTACAAAGCACAGGCCTAAAATGTTTACTCACTTCATCTTGTTACTTAAGTTTGTTCGTTACTTAAGTGTTACATGAAACACCAAACAGAAGTTGGGAGAGGATGCAGAATCTTACATAGTAAAAGGGCTCCCTAGAGAGGCAGGGAAATCATTAAGATAGTACAATGACCAGCTGGAAAGATAATAGTTCTTCAACTTAGGGAAGTTCAATTAAAACATATTCTGACAAGAATCTCCTCAAGAGCCTTATCCTAGAGAAACAGTAGCAGAATCAAGCCCTGAGAGAGCACCACAATTTACAACTTGCAGGCATAAGCTGAACAACATGAACTAACCATCCCACCAACTGCTCTATACCCCTTTCTTCTGAGTTTTTGTCATGTGAATTAATGTACAGGGGAGCAGGTCACATGAACTGGACATTTACAGAGGCATGACCATGAGGGGGAGTTCGGAGATGTGCAAAGGAATGGAAAAGATACTTTTTTTCTTCCTACATCAGCATAAAACAGCATGGATGGACACACTAGTCTAGCCATGTTTTAGAGATTTCATGGAAGAGAAATTGGGATTAAATCTAATAGATGTGAAATCAAGGAGGAAGAAAGGGGAATAGAAAAGTCAACAGAAGTAAATCTAAAACAGAAAAGCAAGAAGGGATAGAAGTGTGTAGTAAAACACACTAGAAAAATAGTGACAAGGACACTTTTGAACAGAGAGCACTGCACAGGACAGAGACCAGAAAGGATGGTAGAATAGCTGAAACACAACACAGAGAGAAAAGGTGTACAGGTGCTAATTTAGCAAGCAATAACATGAGACCAAAAATTAGGGAATGCAGGTCAGTTAAGCCTCGAAATCTGACCAGCTGCAACACGGATGTATTCAAAAGAAAAGTTACTTTCCTTCAACAGTGAGCAAGAGAGGTCAATATACCTTAATAATAAAGAAGATGTGGTGTCAACTGTGATACTGAGCATTATTGCACTTTACCACACAATAGGGAAAAGAAAATTGAATGAAATTATAAAAAATATGTATTTTTAAATAGGAGAACCGTGATTCCAATACTGCATATGGATCTTTACTATAAGCAATGGGAATATAGCTTTTTCCCACCTATACGTGGCAGGCGTTCGTGTCAGACAGAAGGCAGCGTGAGCTAGCACGCTCCATGCAATAAAGCCCCCAGTTAGGAAAAACAGAATCCCTTCTAAACAAGCCAGTTGCTACTCATGTATGTTCAGGCTCTAGTGGTGTGCGAACACAGAGACCAAGTTATCTGGTTCTCTCTCATACTTTTGATATTCTGGAATAATCCATTCTCTTCACTTCTACATCTCCCTCCATGCAGCTGGTGTGTTATGTGGATAGCTGTGGGTTATGAAATAGCTTGGAATGACAATTCTGTGCCACCTGAGCTCTCCATGCCTTGAAGTTCAAACTTCTCCCATAAGACTGTGTTGGCATAGGAATTGTTGTGCAATCCAAATCTTCAGATACGGGTGGAGATGAATAAGCAGGGGTAGCTACAGTCAACATCAACTGTTCAACCTAGAGCCAAGCTGCATACCCAGCCTAGATCCTTAACACAGCTGAACAGTGACTCCCCTTGAGAGACTAAGAAATATCCCCATAGCTCAAATTCCTTTCATGTGTTACATGCTTTACTGCTCTCAGTCATGTGATAACTTCTGTATGCAGCCCATAAGCCAATCCTTCAGTAACAGCACCGTTTCCTGAAAAGACTGTTAGCCCATGCAATATAACAGGCCACATTTCAGTCTCAACATTTTAGAAGACAGGTGCCTGTGCATTACTTGGGCTGGCAGATGATTTTATAGTGTTCTTGGTTAGCTTCACAATTAGGAGCCTTATAACAAACTATGAAGTTTGAACGTTGTCCACTTCAGGCTTAAATCTTCTGGAAGGAACTTCGTCATTATTGATCAAATCTTTAAATTGCTTCTAGAATAAATGTTCACTGACTAAATCAGTACAAATACAGTAAAATGTATGTGGTCAGTGGAATTTGTCTCCAAACCTCAAATTGCTAATACGCTTTATATGTTTCTACTTTTTCTGAATCTACTGACAGTGTTTTGATTATCTGTGTAAAGTGGGTGAGAAATTTTAGTTCTGTAGTCACAAAGAAAAAAAAATACCTATTTTTAGGCCTTTTGGAAAGCTGGTGCATAAGAAAATCCAATAGGAAGAAAAAGGCTACACCAATTCAGATAAAAAATATGCTTTAGTCCATCTGAGCTGACCACTGGCAGATACCTAGGAGCATATAAGGACAGCCAAAGCATACAGTGGTAATCCCCAGAATACTTTCGCAGCTGGAAACTCTCTCCATATATAACAGTCTTTCATGGATTTTTCTAATATGAATTTGTACTGTCACCATTCAGAAGCATTGCAAGCTTTTGGCATCTGTGACATCTTGTGGTAAAGTGTTCAACAGTTTAAGTATGCCTACTGTAAAGAGGCATCACTGCATTTGGCTTGTACCAGCCACTTGTTGATTTCATTTGATGCTCTTCAACTGGTGTATTAGATGAAGTATGTAATGACTATTTCCCACTCACCCTTCATGCTTGTAGAGATCCCTATCATATCCTTTTCAGTAGGGTCCTTTCCAAGCCAAAGAATTCCCTTTTATTTAAATGAATCCTTATGCAGAAGCTGTTCTGTACCTGATCATTCTTACCTCTCCTAGCTCTACCACATCCTTCTGGAGAAGAACTACATATGGATAACTGTAGATTCATATAATGATTCAGTGATGGTTTGTTTTGTTGTACAGTGCTTTCCTAATAACACCTCAAAAGAAACACTGGTTTTCTTTCCAAGAGCAAGAGACTTGACGCAGCACTTTGCCAGATCTGTTGTATGCTCTATGGGAAACAGCCATATCTGTTTTGCAGCACAAGCCTGTAATTTGTAATTATCTCCTCAATTTGCCCCATAGCTACACCTTAACCTCAGAAACATGTAAAAATCGTCCCTTTTTTTTCTGTCTGCATTGCTAAACAATCTGGTACAACTCTTCATTATCAGCTACTTCAACCCTACCTTTCTGCTATAGGCACTGGCCACCTAAAATCTACTCAAAATGCATGTGGAATGTAGACATGTAGAATGTCACCTTATTCTCTTCTCTTTTGTTCTTCACTCAATCATAATTAACTTAAACTCAGTCCAAAAGCTTTTACATGACAATGAACCATTAGCCTCCAGCCCGGTAATGCTGTAGGGCTCATTGATCAAATTTTCTCACAAATATGTTGCCTTTTCCCGATGTTGCAACTATGTATACAAGAAACTCTCAGCATAAATCCATAAAGTCACCTAGTGATCCTAATGATTATATTTCAAATATTTCCTTAAAACTCATTTATGTTGTGATGTCAGTTTGCCTTATTAGACCATTAGTTTAATATCAAATGAAATAAACAACATCTGTTATACTCATCTTTTGTCTTTTAACATATATGCAGTTTCTATGAAAACTGGATGATGCCCTGTTTTGGAGTGTTTGACTAATGCTCAGGACAGTGTTATACCACAGTACAAATTGATCAAAATGGCTGCAAATGGCTGCAAAGACTCTCACTGACTCTCATTGTCTTAGATAACATATACATGACGTACAATAGATGAAAGAGAAATTCACTTTTTAAATCAAACTATAAAATAAATCTGGTCTTCTAAAATAGATATAATGTCTTGAACCCAAGATTATTTCGCCTCCTTGCTCACCGTGATATTGAAAGTGAAAATATGATCCACTAGTTCCTCTGTGGCAAGTGTTTCTGTCAAATTACAGTCATTTGTCAGGCACAAGATAGTCTCATAATTAGCATAATCAATGGTTAAAAATATTAAATATTGTATTGGCCAGCACTGCTAAGAGATTTGCAATTTACATGTTATCTCTTATGACCATGTGGTGTTACAAACAAGGACTCCCCAGACTTACTCTTCTCCTGTGCAGAAATAGAGGGCAATGAATACAATTCATTCTGTATTTAATAAATGGAAGACTTGGGTAGAAAGCTTTAGCCAGCTCCAATTTACTATAATAACCAAAAATTAGTTGGGCACTGCTCAGTGCTTTTTCTTTCGTTAGGACATTTTCATCTTTACCGTTAGCTACCTACACTGGTACAGTCAGAGCTTCTGCTTTTCAAACCTGTTACTTGTCTTTGTGGCAAAAAATAATCACTATGCCTTTTTTCACAAGATTAAACTGAAACCATCAACATGTTTTGTGCTAGAGATGAAATTCAAGAACAAAGAAAGCATTTTTAAAAAAGGTCCTTTTATAAAGGGTACCATTAAAAAATAGAACTTTTTTTTTCTATTTTTAAGATTAAGTCTATAATTCTGTTCATTAAATAATGATTATATCTCCTCCGGCTATTAAGACAAACTTTGGTTCTCTTTTTCTTTTCTGAACTCTGATCTATAAAATTTGTATGTATGTTCAATCTGAAAGAGATGGCTTAATGCAGTATGGTAACTACTGTAGCAATCTTATCTTTGCAGTGTAAGCAGTGGGTCAAATTAACAGCAATAATTCCTTTTATATCTAATTATTTCATATTTAAAGGGTAACACCCATAAACACACAATGATAATCCTTGTCACATTTCTTTTGCAAAGCATACAATCACAGTTTGTGATGAAACTACTCACTGCAAACTGTTAGTATTTTTTCTGTATTTATACTTTTTCCCTATATTCAGACTTGGCTAGGATATCCTCTTAAAATATACTTTAACAGATCTTGAATGCTTTAATAGACTTACAGATAGGCATTCACATATATATATTATTTAAGTTGTTATAAACACATACTTGTTTTGATTCTGAATTCATAGACATGCCCGCTGCAAGTAAAATGAGTAGTCTAAGAAAAGGAAGTGAGAGTGGAATTCTATGCAATCTACCATGATGTAAGTGCCTTGTTGCCAAAAAACCCCCAAACCTTTGGTTTAGTCTTCAGTTATCTCAAAATTTTATAAAAAGAAGAGAACATAAATGCAGTTGATGTACCTGGATGCATAGACATACTAAATTATAAAGCTGTCAACAACAAAACTGGGTTTTGATGCAAAAACAAAACAAAACAAAATCTCCAACATTTGGTGAGTATTATGGTGCATTTACATTAAGCTGTTGGTCAGAGATGAAGAGGTGATTGTCAAAGCAAATTTTATTGCATTGTAGTTGCATTCTGGTATTGAAGGGAATACTATGTCTGAAAGAAAACTGTCATCACATACCTACCAGGTATATGGTTTTGAAAATGTTCTTAATTTTATCTCTATAGTAATTTATTTATCATATAAGATCATATATCATATCGTATCTATCTAGGTTTGTTATCTATCTGTAACTCTGTCTTGCATTCCTAAATGGTGTGCAAATTTTGTCCAGGAAAGAGACAATGATTCAACTATATTTTACAGGCAGCTAATTTATTTTCACGGTAGGTTAAATGCAGGGCAGCTCAGTTGAAGTGTTTCCTTTACTTTAAGAAAAAGTCTCATAGACATCTAATTAGATTTCTACAGTTGTGTTACATTTGGGAACCAAGTAGTTTTTAGACAAAACAGGCTCTTGCAGCTGAGGCTGTCATTTAGTTCAAGGCGGGACTCTTTTTTCCTGAAATTCAGAGATTCTAAAGTTGTCTGTTACACAACGCAAAGTAGTTAGTTTTGAGTATAAAATTTCAATTTTGGAATCTTAGATCTCTTGACCTATTTTTACTATTAATTTTAACCTAATACATTTTTAATTATACCTTTGCATAATGATAATTATGCATATTATAAGTAAATTTTGAATTTTCTGAGCCATATTTCTTGAGAGACAAAATATAATCCAATATTAGCAGTCCTATATAAATGTAAACAATTAAATCCATTTTCAGGTATCTATGTGACTAGCTAATTCAGACACATTTTACACTCTTTCTGCAGCTCCTCCGGAAATTTGCAGGGTAATCCAATTGTAAATGTGTTCACATAAGGATATCAATGCCTCAGTTTCAGAACCCAAGTTCGAAAATACTGACTTACACTGCCAATTATTCCTCTTTAAAATTTCCTTCAAAAAAATAATTGTTCACCATAAACAGATTTTTAAAAATTAAATTACCATCTTTAAAAATGCAAAACAAATAGTGCATCCAATTAATTAGCCAGTTAAGGAAGACAGCTGTCCATTCCTGTCATACTAAGGTTTTTAGTTACCGATGTGCACAATGACTCTTAGCTTGCTTTCAAACTTTCTTGGACAGCAGCTCATCAACTGTTAGTCTCATACTTTGTAAAACAGAACCCTTAAATGGTCATGACTTTACAGGACATTTTCAGGTGATGAAAATAGCTTTTCCATCATTCTAATCCACTGATTTCATGACATTCTTCTTTTCAGTAGCACATTACAAAACAATTTAGGACGATGAAAACAGTTCTTCTGTCATTCTAATTTACTTATTACACAAGGCTCCTTATTTCAGCAGCTCATTGTCTTGATGAATCACCCAAATTTTGAAGATAAAGGACAATGAATTGTCTTTTTGAGATTAATGAAACTTTGCAAAAATAATTTGAAGTGAACTCTGAAAAATAGTCTCTATAATCCAGAAAGTGTCAGCACTTTGAAGTATTTTAGTAACTGGTGCTCTGCATTCTATTGGTATTGCTTTACCTTTATGAATAGGAATAAAGGCATCCCTCAAAAGAGCTGATTAAATATTTGTGCTGTATTTTTGTCTGTACATTTTATTAATATAATTATTAAACCGTGAGAAATTCTCATCTCACCTCAGTAGGAAAGCACAGAATATAGCAGTTTACTTACAAACAAAGATTTCCTGAATATTGTATTAAGAAAATTTAAGAAGTTAAGCAGTGTTAAAACATTTACAAGGCATTTTAAATCAATTTCTTTGCAGGGATCATGGTATACCGTCAGCAAGGTGCTAATTACATAAAAAGGAATGGATGTATGGTGTGGATTTTTTTTCCTTGGATAGTTAATTTCTTGCTTTTGGAACAAAAATAAGTCATGATTCAGCAGAAAATATATCCCTGAGGTGATCCTTATCATGATTATAGCAATCTGTTAGTCACTCTTTATTTTACACAGTTTTTAACGTGTAAAACAAATTTGCATATTGATCTAGACACAAGGAAATAAAAGATTCTTTGTAAATGTTTGCAGTTGTCAGCATCTAAAATCAATCTAATCATAACATAGACAATACAAAAAGCTACAAATTTCAAGTGTTTAAAAACCTGTAATATCTGTAAAACAATGTTGATAAGGTTGATAACTGGGAATTTATAATTTCTACATCTTGTCCCTTAAAAATCTACTTCTGCAAGAACCTAAAAGCCCCACTGATTTGGAGAAAAATGGAAAATGTAAGTGTAAATGAGTTTACTGCTTTTGCTGATACTTTTCAAGACATTTTTCTCCAAATCTGTGTCAATTTGGAATAAGCACCTGGATTTATATTTCATGCTGAAAGTGATTAATCCATTCCTTTCCAAAGCATGACCACTTTACCACTCTTTAGGTCTTTTCAAATGAATTGAGATACAGTAAGCATGGTGCACTTGTACTAGAATTGTTTTTTCTTTGTAAAAGAATTTAAGCTTCTTTAAGAAAATCAAGCAAATAATTGAAGGGTTTTGGTGGGTTTTTTTTACTCTAACTAATAAAATCAGGAGACTGTGGTGAGATCTAGCGGCAAGTAGTTTGATGTCCTCAGCAGGACACCAAGAGTCAAAAGTAGTGCTGTAAATTCAGTGTGGGGCTTCGACACTGTGCTAAGTGTGGCCTGAATCTCTGGGGCTTCCCTTTGATGCAAGTGCAGTATATTAACTGGAAAAGCATTCACTTTTATTTGTCTGTACTGTCTGCGACAGCAATATCGCCTCATTTAGGCTAGTTCAACATGAAAATGCACAGAGAAGCAATCTGTTACAAATTAGCACAGCTCCCCTTTCATTTTACTAGCTAGTAATTGGAAGGGGTTACAAAAGTGTAATTTATCAGATTATATGTGTTTATCTTTTTGTGGGGACAGCATGCCTTTGGTGAATTTTCCTACGCACCCTGAGGGAATAATCTTTCCTTGATGTCCATTAGATCTGAAAGAAAACAATGACGCCTGTGAAATATAGGAGTATAATTTGTTGGGTTTGAGAAGGAACAGTTTCCCAGACATCTAAAATGGTATTAATGACTTTATTAGAACCTTACCGTTCCTTGGAAATGCTCTTGCTCTCTCGTTTCCAAATGGTCTTGAAGTCACTGCAGAATTCGTACCACACCGTGAAAACGTAGTTTGGTGTGATCTCCTTCTCACCAGGCTTTGGCTTTATCCCAAAGTATCCCACCGTTTCTTCAAAGCTACAAGGGAGGGGGAAAAAAACCATCAACACATAAGCCCACTGGGGAAACAATTTCTCTGATGGCTAGTTCCTGATTCAGTAGTCAAGGCTGGTAATTACCATAACTTCTTCTTAGCCTTGGAAATCGTAGCAGCAATTCGTGCTGAGTATAACTAACCTTCCAACACCTGCCTCATTCCCAGGAGGATAACTTACAGATGCATGAGCTATCATAGAGATGTGTCACACAGGCAAATCATGGGCATTCAATTTTAATGAGAAAAACTGCTTGCATTTCAGGAAATGCTATATTATATCTATTTCTTAAATTTTATTGTGAAACACTCCATGAAGATCTTATTCTCCCATTTATCTTTATTGAAGGACTATGGAAGAGTCACATGCCAAGTCAGGAAAAAATCTCCAGGCTTGGTTAATAATAACCTTCAAGTACTTAGGGTGAATTGGGTGTAGCAACAAAAAAGCCACAGACAGTGCCAATAGTCAGTTTGCAAAGTTTTTACTGAAAATAAATCATCTCCTTCCACATGTGTCAATAAGGAGATAATTAATTTTAGGAAAACACATTGCCAATATTTTAATGTTTTTTTATTTTATAATGTGGCTACTGAATTGCTATACAGCTGGATATTTTCAAAGTATTCTTTTATTATAGACAATACTTCCGATAGCATTTTAACTGATTGCGCATTTTTAACCTTTATGATATTGCTTTGTACAGATAAAATGGAATGATTCACATGACTAGGTATTCACGTGAAGACTTATCTAAACAAAACAAAAGAAAAGTATGATCACTTTTGTAAAGATTGAATCACTTTTCTCTGCACAGTAGATGTAACTGTCCTGAAAGATTTGGTGATACTTATGAAAAATAATGCTATAATTTAAAATGAAAGGTAACAACATATTTCAAAATAACTCATTTTTTTGGAAAAATTCATTTTATTTAAGCAAAAGAAAGTTATATTCTTCTTTATAGTTGTCAATGGGTCCTAAATGTAGAACACAGGAAGTGTAAATCTTGAAAACAAAATAAGTAAGAGGTATTTTAAAGACTTGTAAGGAGTCACCAACTATTCAACAGATGTTACTTGAGCAACAGATGCAGCTTCAGCAAATACTTCTTTCTTAACTTATATTTGCATTTGCATAGTCCACATTGCATGTTTTCATACGGAATTGCCAAGGTTAGGGTCAAGTTTTTTTGCCTTAGGTTGAAATTCAAGCTTTTAGCTAGGCTTGAAGAATATAAAGTAACCATCAAAAAAATACAGAAGTTACCCCCCAAAAATAAAGGAATATATACTCCAGCTGCTTCACAAAGTAAAGCAGCTTGGATTTTATCCACATGAGCCAATATGCTCTGGGTTTTTTTGGTACTTTAAAGATGGATACAGCTTCTAGGACATGCTGAAGAATATCACATATTGCTCCAGGTGAGCTATTAATATAATAGTTTTTTAAATCCTCATATACAATAACCTTAACCTTTTAAATTTCTTACATAGGTTTTGTAGGAAAAATGTAACTATATTTCAAGTTAATTGGTGAACCATGGTAAAGGAATCACAATGAAATAAGTATGAAGAAGCCCATAACATTCAGTTGAAGGGTCCTGTAGTGACACCACAAGGAGAAAATAAATAAATAAAAAACTAATACAGCTTTAAATATCTGTGTAAACCATTCTAGGATTTCAAACCCTAAAAATACTAAAATACCTCAGTCATAATCACCTGGTTAAAGCAGTTCATGTCTACTGGGCAATGTCATTTCGATTATATTCACTTGGGCCAAATATTCCTCAGCTGTTCCTACTCCTTGACTAGGATAGCTGAGGCAAGAACAGCAAGACCAAAAACTCTCTTCTCAGGTTTGCTCCATGCAACAGCAGCCCTGGTAACATCATGATGTCTTCTTCCTAATGGAACCCTTCTCCACCCCAGCTGTAGCTGATACAGTTGTCTCTGCATCCTCCAGGATTCTGAATTCCTGCACACTCTCTCTCACTCTGCCTTCATCTTGACACTTACTCCTCATCCCATCTTCAGCCCTTCCCCCAGTAGCACTGTTTTGCTTTCACCCAGATTAATCTAGCTTCCTGGGCTGCTTTCTGCTTTCAAAAGTAACAGATCATTTCAGCAGTCATTTAAAATAGTAAATGGCCAGTTAGCAATTGAAAAACTCTAACTCCGTCCCAGACAACTAATTCCTTAAGTCAACTGCAAATTAAGTGTACCTCCATACCCTGGAGAGTCTACTCTGCTCCAAAAAGGCTACAAAGCAGGCAGAATATGAAAGAGTCCATGCCACAAAAGGTAGGTTTGTAGCTAGGTAGGAACGAAACAAGCCAGCCAGCCAGCCACCCTTGACAAATTAAATTAAGAGGTAAAGGCCCAGTTGATGTCAGCCAATAGTTCAGCCAATTTAGGTACCTTCCACAAGCAAATGGAAACAGTTCACCTAAGACTTGAAATGCATTTGGGAGGTGCCTCTCTCTCTTTTCCTGACTGTCTAGGAAGACTAACTTAGGTGTCTCAGTTTGGTGGAGTGACTCTGGGCTTAGCAAAGTAACATAAACATCCAAATTACCACAGATCTGCCTTTAGTGACCGTGAAGAAAAAATATTAATAAGATGTTAAAAATTAATTTACCCCAGTTGATTTATAGCTAACACAAACAAGGTTAAAGGCAGATCCTTCAGTCTCGCAAAACTATAATTTGGTAAAAAAAATTTATTAGAAATACTAGCTTATTAAATAATTCACTATCTATATAAAAATAAATTTATCTCACTTGTCCCCCTATTTTGTCTCCTTTGGCCTAAGTGAGGCACAGATATTCAGGCCATAAAACCATTAGGATTTCACTGGTTTCTTAGTATACTGCATGCAGTAGCCTAAGTGCTGAAAATGTTCAGTGACAATGAAATAAATTTTTACTACATTAAGTAGTTAATCAGTTACTACAATATTCTGTAAAACTGATTCAATTCAATGTTGACAGTAATTAAAACTTCAAACACAGTACACTGTTTGGCTAAAAACTCAACTGAACTTTTTCCTGGAAGACTACATAAGAATTTTTCAGAAAACATATTACTTCTTTGAAGTACAGATCCTTTTTCCTATTTAATGTAATTCCTAAGATCAATAACATCTTTGACCAAAATAAACTGTTACAAAACACTAGCAAAAACCTTACCATTTTTGTGCATTTTCCAAACTGCTCTCTTCTTTTTTACGTTCTTCTTTAGCTGCCAATGAAAAACATTTCAAAGATATAAATTACTGCCTTCCTGTTTTAGAGATCCCACCAATTAAACATCTCTTACATTCAAAATTGGATAGGTTGCATACTAAATATAATAAAAGTGATAAACATTTGCTAATTTTTCATTTTTATTTATTTCTTGTACCTAAATGAATGCTTCTAATGTATCAATAAAGTGTATTGGATTTGAAAAGTAATTTAAAATCCATTCTATAATATGTAGTGGTAGACATTAATCCAAATAAAAAGCAAATAATTAAACTTGACTTTCAGATTTAAAAAAAGAACATGAAGTTGAGTATGTTTCTTTATTGTTGCAGACCAAAACTTACAAATTTAAACCTGTTTTTGCAGCGCAAATAATTGGAAGTTCAATTGGAATTGAACAGGTACCAAACATAGTTAACACCAACTGTTCCATATAGCTATCACATTTTGTTCAGGAAGCTGGAAAGTGAAAACACATGTACTAAGTTTTAAATGTATGGTATGTACATGATTTTTTTGAAAAAGCAGCCAAGAGTTTGAAATATGATTAGTGAATCTGAGCCCCTCTGTTACAGAATGCTCACATGAACTACTTAAAAGGATTTGATTTTCAAAGGATGGACATTTTCTACTTTTGAAAATGTTTCCTGAGCTGGATACTCAAGCAAAGGCGCTAGTTTTTTCACAAAATGTTGATCACTTCTTAGTACAGTGGAGCAACTTTAGCTGCGGCAGAATACCACACATGTAAAACAATACTAAGGTGGAAAAGCTATTCCTATTCCACATTAGGATAATCCTGTAAGTGCAAATGTTAATATAAACAGAATTCAGACACTTCTTCATACAAAGATAAAGAACTGTATCTTTTTTCTGCTCAGTCTATAGGAGTGCATTGGCTGGCTGAAATATAGTTACCAACTTGAGTTCATAGACAAGGCCACTGAGAAATTGATCCTGAATTATGCCATATCATTATAATGCTACCAACACAGAGGTTTGTACTAAGACAGTTAAAATAATTTAAAAACTGGATTACTTCAGAACATTTGCTGTTAACAAAACAAATTAATTTCAACTCATATATTTACCTATATTGGGCAAGTGTGTTGGAGATACTTATTCAGATTATTTCAGTATGGGAAAAGCCAGAAATAATGTTGTGTGCCCTTTGTAAGGGAAACGATTAATTCTATACCATTAAATACTCCACCTCAAATCTTGGTGGCAAGACAGCTGCAATTGAAATAGATAGGGCAGCTCTGATTTATTGCGTTCATCTAGGGCTCCTGAGAAATTCAGCTAAAGTTAACCTACTATACTTAATTCATTATTTCCACAGCTCTTTCATTTTATATCATTAAAAGTAGAAAATATAGGTTGGTATTCTGATGGTTCATCATGATACAAAATTAAGTACATATAGAAAAACAAAGATGGTTAAAAGCTGAACTGTGTATAAAATTGTATGCTTTATGATTACATTAATAATTTCTTTCTGGTTGTTAAGGAGATGAAAAATTGTTAAGTAAGGCAAATTTCCCAGCATAGCTACATTCACAGCTACAACAGAAATTGAATATCCTCAGGTCCCTGCAAATGAACAAGAACACAATAACTAACAAGGACAACATGCTTATACATTTGTAGTTAGGTACTAAGACCTGATTTACTGGCTTTTAATCTTGTAAGAACAGAATAAGGGAAGATAGAGGAAAGAGAATTTAATTTGTTATAGAAAGGAGGAAAAAAGTGTGACTTCTAGGAAGAAACACACAAAGTTTACATTAATATACCAGTGTGTATGTTTGTGTACCAATATAAAGGAAAAGAGGAAGGAATAAAATAACTGTATTATATGACAAACAGTATTTTCCATATTTTTAACTATAAGCATGTCTACCAAGGAACTATTTAAAAGCATTTATTTGGAATTTAGATGTTGAGACTTGTTAAGAAAACAAAAAAAACAACTCTACGTAACAAATTCTAAGTAAATAGGAGTTACAAAAACTACATAATGTGTAAGACAAGAAACCAGAGCAATTCTCTAATGTTCCATACAATTTCTAAGTAATCCTCCACTCAGAGTTTGTAATATCCTGCTCTTTTTCTCTCCCTCCACAACCTACAATAACTAACACTATCAATGCTGTCAGTAAAGGTTTCCATGAAACATTGTATGTTCTACAACAAAGTCCTCAAAGCCCCATAGTCAAGATATCAATCCTTGTCTTAATTCTTGGAATTACTGAAGGCAATTAAAATGAATCACATAAATGAAAGAACTTTCTTTTTATTTCTCTGGCAACACCACATTTGCTTGCATAGACCTTCCTTTTTGCTGAAGTGGGATCATGTAATTCTTTCATCCTTAGACCACGTGCTTGATTTCAGTTTCCTCAGTTTCCTTATGTTAAGAATGTAATAACAGCCGTATCAGATTGTCATAGGGATTCATCTAGCCTAATATCCTGCCTCTGGCAGACACTGAAGCAGGTGCTCAGTTAGAGTTAAGGACCAGGACAAACACATGATCCTTCCCTTGAGTATTCTCTCTGCCTCTGAGGTTCTGTAGTTCATACAAAATGCTTCCTTGGATGTCACTTCAATGTAATTCTCAATGGATTCTCTCCCAAGAACTTGCTCATTCTCTGCTTCAGCTTTTATAAGCTTTTTAGCTTCCACAAACTGCTGTGGCAAGTGTTCTATAGCCTAACTACATGTAGCACATTTTGTCTGTTTTGAAATGGATTTCTGATATCACACTCTATTTCTTGTATTGGAGAAAAGCATGACTGCAGTGAACATTGAAATACAGTGACTATTGGCATTAGCTTTTTGATTAGGATGCTTTTGAAGTTAATTTCCTCACTGTCTCCATTTATTGAGCATCGATTTCGTTTGCAGATAAGTTTGGGAGCTTGCAAACTAATTCCCATTAGGAGGAAACTAAACAGGAAGCTCCACAGCAAATGCACTCCAATACTTAATAGGGACAAAAGGACCAAAATAATGCTTGAGCCTTCAGACAGCTTTGAAACACATGAGGTGGAGATGTTCACCTCAGATTAAATCTAAGTCAAAGCTTAAACCTCTACTGTAAACACATGGGCCTTAGGCTCTCCTGCTTCAATCTGCTAACCCAATCCTACTGCACCAAATTATTCCATAATGTAGCCAAGATGTTCTACATTACATGTATACAGATTACATAGAGGCCCTTCAAAATGACTTCCCCTAAGCTGCATTTGGTATGGAGATACCCTTCTGTCTGACCTTGGAGTCATTAGGCTTGACCAGCTTTGAAAATGACAGGGAACTGTCACATGTAAAGTTTGCTGTCTGGTCTCACATCTAAATGCAAGTTCTTAATATGCTCTACTGTTTGGATTTGGTTAAGTCCGTATCCTGAATAAAGTTATCAGATCCTGTCCTATGACAAGCAGACAATCTTAATCGATATATCTTCTTTGAATATAGATATGAAAACCAGGATCAATTAAGAATTTCTGTGTCTTTCTACAGACAAGAGTTTTGAAAGGAAAACAGGTATTTACAAAATATACAGTTCTAATTTGCTGTAAGAATAGTCTTTTGTAATACAGACAGCTATAGACTCTGAAGACCAGCTACTAGTCTTATTCATCTTCCCATCCGTATCTAGCTCAAAGAATAAGAGAATAAATGGACTATGATCTTATGAATTTGCCTTATGAACCTGAGATGTTTCTGGTGATTTCCTTTTACTGAAATGCAGAAGTAAGCATTTGAAGAGTCATGATCCTGTAACAGTTTTAAGAGTGAAACAGTACTAGAGTGAAATGGTAAAAAAACCCCCCAACTTATTTCTTCTACATATTCTACTTGCTAAGGATGGAACAGCACGCCAAAGACTATTTTGAGAATGAGAAATTACCAGAAAATATTTATTTTTAATGGGTCTAGTATATGCATAGCTGCTTTCAGTTACAGCAGAACCAAGACCTCTTCATGCATCAGGCTACTATGAAATAGTACCTGAAAGAACAAAGGAAATATTGGATACTGGCATAGACTGAAAATTGGAGAAGGTCGGTAACTAACAGAGGCAAGCACAGAATACTGAAACTACTTGGTGTAAGAGGGGAGGACAAAGAAAGAAAAATGGGTAGATACAACTGCACAAAAATCTCACAGTTACTTCAACCCCTCTAGAGAAAATTTTTAACACTTACTGAGTCTGACTGGATAAATTTTCTGGTATTTCTCTCTGAACTTAAATATCTGCATGCATGTAAGAAGGATAATTCACACAAGTCTACTGTTCTAGTTGCACCCATTATAGCTTTTTTTATTTTTCAGTATCTTACTATATTCAGAATTGAAAGATCTGATGCATAATTTTTTATAACTTTTCTACTCATTCTGGAGCAATGACAATCTTCAAAATTATAAAAACACTCAGGCAGCTAACAGTTAGGATGGAGACATCAGAACTCTTAGTTTTATATTCCAAGGCTGAGTTCATGTGGTTCAAAAATGCGTGCTTCATGAACTTCTAGAGACTGGTAAATTATAAGTTTTTCTGTGGGGGAAAAAACCCCCTAAAACAAGGTATTTGATTTTTTTGACCCAAGGAAAGAAATAGGTCTTTTTGGAGTCATGTCTTCCAACCAAACACAGTTAAGATTAAGATAGAATCTAGGATAAGACATAGACAAAAAATCCCCAAAAAACAACCCCAAAACCAAACAACAAAACCAACCAGCCAAAAAAAAAAAACCCAAACCCCAAAACAAAACATGCAAAACCAAAATAAAACCCCTAATGACATTCCTCTCTGAACTTTATAGAGCCTAGACAGAGGCTGTTAAAACAGTGACAAAAAGTTATTACGACATTTTCTAGGCTCACAAGAACTCACCTTCCTTATTAGCCAAGACTAAAACCTCTTACATAGTCATGCTGAAAGATAGTCAAAAGATGAAACCCATCCTAGAAACATACTAGCCCCTTAAATCAAGAGTTGACAAAGAAAAGTATATCCCCAGAGAGGTTCAGTTGGGTTATCTTTTTCCAAAGTGCCAAATGTCACATTCTATGACATCACCAAGTAAGGAGAACAAGCAACAACAGACCTTATTTTCTTGGTCTTTTTAAAGCATGAAGACATATCACCATTTGATAATGGAGATCCAAATCTCTTGGAAATTATCCATTGCTGATATACTTGGGTATCAGAAGCTGAACTCAGAAGACTCTATGGCTAAAAGTATACTATATGTATCTCCATCCTCAAGTACAATTGTCATACAAGGGAAAGTTTTTAATAACCATGTTTAACCAGGGACTATGCAGAGTGGAAGAAGCAGCTCAAAGGTGCCTTCTACATGGGTAAAAAGACTAGAGACGATCACCAAAAGCAATATAGATGTTCTCTGTTTTTGTACAAAATTCTGGACATGCTTAAACTACTAGACACTATAGTAGTACAAAGAACAGCAGGATCAACAGTGGAGTGAGTTTAGCCTTCTTTGGTTTTGGTTTCAATAGATCTGTTACCAGTGAAACTTTATGAATAGTCTTAATTTTTAAGAAATCCTTTACTCAAGACTTACCGGACTACAAGTAATAATATAGAAAACAAAATTTTCACAGGGATGCGCTTGCTAGCACATGGCAGTTCTTTGAGCTTCAAAGAACTATCATGAGCTATCTATTGAAAGTGTGCTTTCCTAAGAATTGTTATTTTAGAGTCATGGTGGGTTGACTCATCTCCCAGGATGGGGAGAGTATAGGAAGAGCAAAACTGAGAAAAACTTATGGGTCAAGATAAAGACAGTTTAATAGTGAAGAAAGGGGGAGGAAAAAAACCAAGTGATGCAAGGGCAATCACTCACACCTCCCACAAGCAGACTGATGCCCAGCCATTTTTGAAGCAATGACTACCTCTCCCAATATCCTTTCCCCTCCTTTTTTATTGCTGAGCATGACATTACATGCATGAAATATCCCTTTGGTCAGTTTGAGTCAGCTATCCAGGTTGTGTCCCCTTCCAACTCCTGGCCTACTTGCTGGGGGGACAGCATGAGAAAAAAAGAAAGCCTTGACAAGGTGCAAGTGCTGCTCAGCAATAGCCAAAACACTCCTGTGTTATCAACACTGTTTTAGCCACAAATCCAAAACGCATCCCCATACTGGCTGCTATGAAGAATATTAACTCCATCCCAGCCAGATCCAGTACAACAGCACATAGTCATATAGAAAAGTTATTGTAGATGAATCTTAAGATTTAGATCAATTGGCTCATTTGGACAGTTTTTATGCATAAAAATCAAGTCTATAGTTATTTTTTTAACTATAGCCAAGGTGTCCAGCCATTTGATTTATCATGTTAAACAATATGTAGTTTTCAATGCAGTATGAGGTTTTATAGTTCAGCTGATGATAGCAAAGCCAACTGCATGTGGCTAACAATTCATACAAAGTGTGAATAAGTATCAACAACATCCATTTAATCTTTTTATTATTAGTGTTATCGTACTGTCTAGAAAAAGATAGGGCTTTGCATAAAAAGGCCATGAATAGAATACATTGCAAATGTTATAAATGAACAATTTTTACACTACAACACATGAAAATATATTTCATTACCTGACACTGCCAGAATCTGCTTTCTTGAAATGTGAATTTGAAAGGAATGGAAATCAAATTAAATAGAATCTTTTAAACAAATTAACAAATGTCAAGTGCAAATAAATAAGTATTCATGAAAATACACATGTGAATGCAAGATAGTGTAAAAATCAGAAAATGGATCATCTCTATTTTCCTTTTTTTTTTTCCTCATTATTGAACTGGAATATACTGTATTTTGAAAACATGGCTTGACTAACAAGAATAAGTATGGTACTGAGAATGGAAATTTGGGGTTTGGAATTGTTAAAGACATGGAAATTCAATTTCTAATTTAGTATCATATGCTACTGGGATGAAGTTTTACATTTCATACAGACTGAATCCAATTTTAGAACTGATTTACTTTTTGAAAACATATCCTATAACAAAGCATATAGCAACAGAGGGTATAAAACTTCTCAGAAATTAGGTATTCATAGTAAAAATTAATTTTGTAATTTCAGACATTTATACTTTTTATTCTAATTTTTGAATAGTCTTTCTCAATAACCTTAAAAGTTTTTAGCAAATTATGATTTTTCAGAAATTCTAGAGGAGATGTGTTTTCTGTTCTAGGAAGATACATACTCAAGAAAAATCTGTCTATCTAGAGCTATACATAAAACCTGAATTTCTTGCTATTTCTACATTATTATATTGATTTACTTTTAATATAACTCCATCTTTTGAGAAATAATATTACTTTTAAGTTAGTTCTATACAAAAGAATTCTTATTACTTAAGAATTGACTTAATATATACACATAGCAAACAGGAGAGAATACACACAGTGTAAAACATTTTGCATTTTATTTTTTATTTATTGTATTGTATTCAATTTCAAATTTAAAAAATACATACTTAATATGACTGCAAATTACTTCATGTGGCTACAGTCCACCATTCTCATGCAGGAGCTTTTTTGTCTTATAAAAATTTTGTATTTCAGAAATATAAAAAAAACTTAAGTGTTCTATGTACAGATGCCTAGCAACTCATTTTTCTAATATGTATTACTTGATTAACTTTCTTTAGCCAGTTACTAACTTCTAACTGTAGGCTTTACGAGCTCATGGAATTCAACAGACAGCCTGGAAATTACATGTATATATTTCATTGTATATCTAACATAGTTTTCTATCCCAGTATATTAGAATGCAAAAAATCCCCCAAACAAATGTTCCCACGCCCATCAAGAGCTCTTTCTTCTACGGTATCAGTTAAGCAGGAAGGTCTGGGAGCAATGGAATCAATGAAACTTGGCCTACTGTGGATCTATATTTTAGAGTTAGTTCCCAGATGGATTAATTAATGTTTAATTAAGGGTTGAGTTCATGATACAGCCTTTCTCTCCCTGGAAGGCTAATAGGGTCACTCTTGCCTATTTAGCCACATATTTTTATTGAGATTTTAGGAGCTTAATATCTTAGGATCTCTAACTCTGTCACATTTGGTCGAAATTGGCCAATGCATTAACAATTATTGGCAGGGGAACAATCAACAGGCAGTGTGATCACATAAGCCTCGTTTCCTTTACCTCTTTTCTAAATTAGAAAATGGCACATTTTTAACATGGGATTTGGCTA
The DNA here is from genome assembly GCF_030936135.1 of Gavia stellata. NCBI lineage: Eukaryota > Metazoa > Chordata > Aves > Gaviiformes > Gaviidae > Gavia > Gavia stellata. The sequence goes on from NC_082600.1 coordinate 36,086,622, forward strand.
TGCAATTTTTTTTTAGATGGTTTAAATACTGGTATAGACATCTTAAATCCTTTCAAAACAATCTTCAGAACACTTGCTGCCATGAGGTCTTAATCATGCTTCCCTGAAACAGTCCTTACGTGTTTATTTTCCTTTGCAGTGGTACAAAAACTGTTTTTAACTAAGAAACCCACATCCAATGATGAAAATGTACAAATGCTTCTATCATAAAAAGAGTCTCTGTGCAGTCTTGGAAAGCTGCTTAATAAATAAGTTTCCCCACAAATAATCAGGAATATTAGTTACCAACCTGTATCTTAGGTACTGGGCAAGGACTAATTCATTAACCATATTTACCATACAAAAATTGTTTTAAGCATTATAAAAGATTCAGTGCTTTTAATGTTACCAAACCATAACAAATTGTAGACATTTGTACACACACAGAGGCACACACCAGCAAAACACACTCAAGCAACACATTCAAGAAAGTGTTTATTATCACAGGTAATAAAAAACCTAGGAAATTATGTTTTCTTTTAAAAGTGATAACGCTATCTATAAATGTGCCAGAAAAAGTGTTGAAGGTGATTTTACCAGAACATTAGAACTAACTATAAAGAAAAAAATTATTATATTTATTTTCATAAAGACCTACATTTCTTAAAATGTATGTTTCTTGGTATGATGCTTCTATTGTATTCTATGAGAGCAGATTTTTAATTTAAAGCTATTTTTTCAGTTATCTTCCACACAAAAAGGTAATTGTTTCATTAAAATTAGGACTAACATTAGTCTTACTTTGCTGTGTTCTGGAGTTATTAATTGCAAAGTAAGAATTAGCATTACGTTTTTCAATTCATTCCAATTACATTATTTGAAACTGCATTTTGTTAAAATGCAATCAAGCCATTAATCTCTCATTCTCCCACACTTGTGGTTCCAGAGAATAAATATTTTTAAAGCCTATTAGTACTTAAACACTATAGAAATACATTCTAATTCTAATTTCTTTTTAATAAACTCTTATAATGTGGTCTAATTTCAAGATTAATCTTTGAGATGACTAAATGTATCTAAACAGTTTATGGAACTGAAAAATTAGTTGTAATCCTTTCAAACAGAACAAGGTTAAATCCAATCTGTTCTGTGTTTGGGAAAACTAACTATCCAGATTATCTGTAAATACAATCTCCTGTTGTAAGCAGAAGTAAAAACTTTAAGCATCAGCACATTTTTATACCAAGGACAATACTTTTAAATAGTTGAATGATTATTAAAACCAGTATGAAGCAGGAGGTCTTCTCAAAAACTTTAGAAGGATATAAAAAAAAAAAGTTTATTTGATGGTGAACCAACAGCTAATCTGGTGGGTAAAGAATAAATAATTATACAAATGTAATTAAACTAATTTCAGAAAAGCTGGTGAAATTTGTGGCCTGAAAACTTTTAGGAGAGAAAAGCCATAGCATTTCCTCCTCCTGTGGAATGATAACAATGATTTATGAAGCTAAAGTAATTTCTGCTGATTGAGCTCAGTCAAGATTGGTTTCACATGATCAGCTAAAGTACAGCAGTACGTGATGTGTAGTGGCCCCACATGTTTGAACACACTAGGACATGCTCTTCTAGGTGATCCAAAGGATGGGGGTGGGGGGCTAAAAGCTGCTGCTTTGTTTTCCATGCATTTTCCCCTCATTAGGATACACTCCTCCTGCAAAGTAAGCCACTTCTGGTGGTCGGGAGCAAAGTCTCATTGTAAATGCACAGCAGGATAGTGGCAAAGCTGAGATTAATTCTCCATAGATTTATATAGACCTTTCTCACTGTTGATTGCTTGTACTGTTTCAAAGGTGCGTATGTTGCCTTTTTTTATTGCTGGTTACTGACTTTATTCCAGCATATGGTGGTTGGCGCCATGACACAAAGTGAACATTTTATACTAGAATTAAAGTGGATATTTGACAGTTTCTGTCAGAAAGTTCAGAGCAAAGAATTTGTGAGACAAGATTTATTGCATATTTTATATGGGACACATCTGTTTCTTTGCTATGTTTTTGTTTAAATAAAAAAAAGCAATGAAGGTTCTTTAAGAAAGAAAGACTGTCAATAAAAAGCATGAAAAGAAAAACTACGTTATTGAGAACGAATGTAATCATTCTGACCTTCTAAAAATGCGGTGCTTGGAAGTATGACAGTCACCTTCCCCTTTTTGTTCAGCCATATAGACAGGATGGGGGAGGAGAATTTCAAGCCCAAACTGATTCTGAAATACACAGCTACCCATATTTAAGGGTAAATCAAATCAAAATGAAAATCAAACTAAAGTAAGTATTGATATGGGATATTCACATTTAGAAGTAAGGTGAAATATTAAGGTAGATTTTGCCTGTTTTTTTTTTTTAGTATCCATAACTGCATTTTAGTTCTGTGAAATGTGCCAAATGAACACTCCTTGTTTTGAAAATTTCTTATAAAGCTACAGGTATAACAAGGTATAGAGCAAACTTCTCCACGTTTATCTGTTAACGTCATTGAACCTGATATAGTTCGGCCTCTAAAAGTCAATTTTTTAGTCTTCATCATACCCGAAACAAAACTGAATTTGGAGAACACCTAGCAGGATCTTGTTTAAGACAAAAAAATTGTATGCCTTATACAAGAGAGAAAAATTATTTCAATAAAACTCTGAATTTTTAACCAACAACATTCCTGTTTATAAAGAGTCGTGTTCAGTATGAGACCCTAAGATTCAGCTTGAGAAATATGAAATTTAAATAGGTAGAATTAAACGAGAAAGAACAAGTTACAAAATAAAGAAATTGCATTGCTCAAAAATCACATATGTCTTTATGAAAAAGCGTGTGTGTCTTATTTAACGTCTACTTAAAGAACACATCAATAGAAAAAACACCTCTGTTGGACTATATACATTCTATACAAATAGTTATGCTACATTGTTAAAAATATATATATCACAACTTAGGCTCAATAATTTCCCAAACAAAAATGTAGTAATTTCCTCTACAAAATCACAAAATTTATCTAGCTACTAGTTTGAAAGGCCTGTAATTTGAAACAAAATGTAAAAAAGAGGCAAACTTGGACCTACACTATTTCTCCTTCTTGCCACAAATAAAATACAGGATACTGACTTTAAAAAGTATTTTGTTAGGATTCTTTTAATCAATGTTTTTAGAAGAAACACCAAACTGCATTCAAGTACAAGGCATACATTTTTTCTGAGATTGCCTTCTTTGTGATAAATACACAGAAGAACATATTTTAAAAAAGGATCTCTAAATTTCTAAATAAGAAACCTACTATTCTCCGTATGGGGAAAGGATGACGGGAAAATAAAGCATGTGTGACACATTAGTCAAGCCATTTAATTCATTCCTAGAAAGCACTCAGATACTACCATGATGAGACAAATGAGAGGGTATACAAAAGAAAAAAAATATCATGTTAGCTTAATTTAATACTGGGAAAATAACAAGAATTATTATTGCATCTACCTGATCTATTTTGTTTTTTACGGCTTGCTTATTTTCTGCTGAACTCTGTCCTGGGTGTATCTGGATTTTTTTTCCCCCACAGTGGATGTAAACATTTTTAGATGTTCATGTTTATCATCACGAAAAAAGGAAAGACGATAATATGAGTATTATGTAACAGGACCAGGGAATGAGAGTGAGGCAGCTAAGCCCATGACTGCAGACATTCTGCTCACTGTATCTCTGGGACTTTATTATTACTCTATTGTTTATGAGGTACCTCCTATCTCTTGGAAATGGCTTTTACTTAATAATAATAATAGGTCCAAGCAAAAGGCAGACAGAAGAATAGAAATACATGATAATGATCATTTAACTGAAATCCTGAAAAATTGAGGCAATTCCAACTGACCTATTAGTAGAAGAGTTAAATATAATTGTAGTCATAGCTGAAGTTTTATTTGACTACCATTTTGATTTGATCTTATCTATTAAAAACCACAAAAACTATTTCTGAGAATGATAATTAACACAAACCATATGAGTATCATTTGTATCTAAATTCATTCTGCTGTAATAATCCAGTCATAATGAGCTTAATGCCTCTTCATTTTTTTCCCATTAGAACAAGAAAGTCTTGAATCATGAAATCATACGCAGAGTAAAAGTAATAATATACTTTGGAATTTGATGCATCTGCATCTATAATGGCAGAATATTCTTTACATCAAATATTTAATAGGACAACTTATTCTACAACATTTTTGGGAATGTTATAAAATGTTTGGAAATATTTTTTTAAATTTGGAATTTTAAATCTTGAGACAATTTGCTTCATTCACATCAAAACCAAACCAATATCAAATTACATTAAAATGAAAAATGGCATTTAAAAAACAGGAAAGTCAAAGTTCCCCTACCATTATTTCAAACAGAAATGCAGAGTCAGCTCTCCTAATTAAGCTTGGGGATTCTCTGTCCTAGGAACTGCCCAATTACATGTAAGGAAAGAATCCCTGATGTGGAAAGCTTAAATAATCTTAAACATAAATATGCCTTATCCAACTCCCATGTAACTCCAATTCAATGCTGGGTCAGGCACTTCGTGCAAAACTCAAGGTAAGGAAACATGTTATAAACATTTACTAATAAACTGTACCAGTAACTCTATAGCTAATCAAACCAAATACATTTTATAGAGCAGTTTTTCCTTTTAGCATTATATACTTTAACATTTAAAGTTTTCTGCTTGGCCACAGAAGCTACACTGTTGTCTAGTCAGGTATACCTGCCTGTCCTAGGGCATTAAGACCCTCTCTCATACCATGTTCCTTTCCAGAGATGGCAACACTTTGTGGAGGGAGTTTTCAGATTGTAAAGCATTCTCAAGATGAAAGACTTTATACGCACGCTTTGTACAAATAGTTATATCCCAAAATATGCTATACAGTAGCTGAAAAGAAGTCCCTTAAGAAATATTTTTTAGACACTTTCAAAACAGCTGACTTGGGACAGAGCTTAGATAGCTGAAAAATCCTGATGCTAAAAAGTTGGAATTGATTTACAGGCCATGAAAGAAGTACTGTTCCAATCAATTCCATACATACATCTCAAGAGAAATAGACTACTGATTTCTCCACCTCTGTCAAGGTGTTCTCAAAGCAGCACTGTAAGGGCTCTTTGCAGGACAAAGGTAAATATCTTGCCCTGGCATCTGAAGTATTTAGGCACAAAGATATCACAGAAGTTGTCGCAGGAGAGGTTGAATGATGACCTGAAATCAGAATTCTCTTACATTTAGAAGTCCGTCTTTTATCACAGCTGTAATCTTATAACACTGTATCATTCGTATGTTTTTACTCTGTCATTCTCCAATTTTGAGAGCTTAGTAACAACCCGGTGCTTTTTCTTTTAACTAGCTTCAAATTCCTGAGAATTGCCCTGTGAACACTGTGATTGTTATTTTTGTTTTCAAAACAAATGGTCCTGCTACATCTTGTTCAACAAGTTTGGGTGTCAAATTTATTTATATTTTTCTTCTTAGAAAGAAGCTTCCTTATGGTGGCTATTTTCTGTCTGGCCTACAGATTTCACCTGTTACCATTGCTTAAAAAAGGAAAACACGGTTTACACCATAACAGAACCTTAATCCAGAGAGCTCAAATTTCCTGCTGAAATTTTCAGCATCTAGTATTTTTATCAATCATGCTCAAAAGGATTAAAACACGATATTCATGTGTTTGCACAGGTACAAAACATAATTGAGAAAAACGATCATCATAACAAAATCACGGAAGTCAACAGAGAAATTCTACATAAATGCATATCAGATTAAGTATGTTATTGTCATAATCAGTTTGTATTATGGTAGCAGTGAAGGGTATTTCCAAGCTTAATCCAAAGACTATGGTGTGAAATTGCAGAGTATAGGGGACAAACATAAGATGAGAGTGACCAGTGTGATGGTAGGTATTAAAGTCTTTTGACAGCAAGTGTGTTTGGGCCTTTCATTATTTATTAAGTGCATTAATATCTTCTATCAAATCCTTTTCAATTCTTGACTCTGCTCTTTCCTTGCAGTGATAGCTTCCATATAAGTAAGCACTTGCTCATAGGATATATAATCTAAAATAATTAATCAGTGAGCATCCCGATTTCCTGCCAAGGAAAGCTTTGACAGGGATTTAAATTCTATTAGAATTCAATGAGAATTTAAAGAGACTGTTAGACTCCAGACAGCTGACAGTGGTTATAGCAATGGTATCAGTAATTCTAGGTATAGATTTTATAACTACCATATACATCATAATTTTTGTATTAAATCAAGGGTATCAAACTAACATTCATTATGTCACTTAGCTGCTATTAATAGGAAATCCTTCTCTATCACAAAATGCCAGTGACTTTGCAGCAGCCACGGCAATTCAGTATAATACAATCAAATTGAAAAGAAGCTAGAAAGTACTGTTGTCTCTAAGAGATTCTTTCCTTGTCTTCTAAGAGAGGATGACATTACATTTTTAATAACAAGTCCTTCTAAATTACATTCGTATTACACATTCTAAGGGAACGAACCCTCCAATTTTTATAGTAAGTCATGATATAGTGGAACTGATTATAGCAATTTGATGTATATCTGTCTCAAAAATAATCAATTGAAAGTTTCCTGAAAAGTCATAGTTTTAATTAACATCAATTTTCAGGACTTTGATGCTGGTAATTCTTCTGGTAGTGTAGGAGGAAACATTCATTTCAGAGCAAATTCTTGTTCTTTGAATCAGCTCACTGTCAATATTGCATTAGTTCGAGGCATATGGATGCAATCACATTCCAGGACACCTTATTTGGTGTCTTATGGACTGAGGCTATTGTCTAACTATACAGTCTCAGAGTACCACAGCAATAAGATTTTGTGCTTTGCAGACTCATGCCAATTTATGTAAATCACTCTTTCATCTGTTTAAATACAACGATCTTTGAGTGATGAAAACAGTTATGACTGTCACAAACAGTTTGAAAGATTAAAGTAATTCTGCTGCTGGCATATAAAACAGCGTTCCACATCTAAACACAAACTTTGCCTGGTCTGTAATGTCATTGCTGGGAAGGATAAAAAGTTTTAAGCAAACATTATCACTGCAAGGAAGTATGACATATTTTTCATGTTTGACACTGGACATAAATATCCTCCCACACTGTTTAATGTGAGAACTGCATTTGTGTGGCAGAGATAATAAAACATCTCAGTGAAAACAAATGAAGGGAAAAAAAGAGTTATGATAAGTAGAACAGAAAATAAAGCTTTGAACTTAAAAGTCTTCATATTTATACAGTTTATTCACAAAAGGAAGAATCAGTATTTGATATGCAGACTGGATAGTCACAGAATCTGCAAGAGAGGCTGATGTCCTGTAAAACTGGTTATCTTACAGAGATATGTTTTTTGGTTGACAGAAGCAGCTTCATAATTGCAGGTAACAGAAAATCAGGGCAACTGTGAGATCCTTTAAGTGCTACTGCTGCTCTGCTGTTGTTTACAGACTGTAATTTAAAAGGCAGCTGTTACTGAAATTCGGTGCTCTTAAAAATTATTCTTGATTTTGTTGCTTCACTTATTCAGCATTAAAATATTCAAGAGCTTGACAAATAAAATGGAACACAAGTACCATAATCCAATATGTAGATTAAGGTAGAGCAGTACAACACTAGCGGGAAGACAAATATGTGACTTAGTTTCATATGCAGTTTTAGAATATTTTTATTTCTTTCTGTTAATATTCTTCTTGGGGAGAAAAAGCTATATTTTTATTGCAGAGAAGCAAGAATTTTAAATATTTCTCAGGGGTTTTTCTGATATTTTGGGAAGTTATTACAGGCATGCTCTACCTAACTGCTATGGGTAAGGACTTAAATCACAATCTCTAGATCTGTTTGAAAAGCAACAATATAATGTTGTCAGACTATTAAAGGAAGTAAGTGCCGATGTAAATTTCTTCCTAATCTGTGACTGTATTAAAATTTATAAAGGTATGTCCTGTTGACAGTAAGGAAGAAATAAGAAATATTACTGTATTGTGAAAATGGCACTGATAATAGTGTCTCGGAGTATTCTTGACTTCTGATTCACTACTACTAAATGACATTAGCATCCTGCTTTATAATTCATAGGCTGCTTTGATTGAAAAGCAGTAGAGTTTTGAGTGGACAGACTTTTTTTGCTGTACCATTATACTATCATCCTCCTACACTCAAAATATGTATGGGGCTACAAACTAAGAAAGGAAGGTTGCTTTCCCTGGGTTAATACAACAAGTGCTACTAGACAAAGAGAATAAATCACCATGTATGAGCATCTATAGCACAAGAACAACATTTAAGATGGAAAATTTATGTACTCAGGAAAGAGTAGGAAATAATCAACAAGAAACTGAAAGTCTGCCAGCTGCAATATACTACAGTATAGTTAAAGAAAAGTTAGTGGTGTAAATTTCTTATATGAAAGCTATTATAAGACGGTATATTATGTATTGTTGAGGAAGAAAATGGAAACAAGTAAAGTTGGGTGAAAATACATTTAGGATGGTAACTAGTAATGTGATAACAAAATTATTTGAGTAGGGCTATTAGGAATGAAAACCAACAATAATAAAAATATCCTTCTGGATGCTAGCTTGAAATCAAGATTAAATGATATAGGGCTTTCAATTATTTAGTTAAAAGAAGTCAAATATACTTCAACAAGGTTTCACTTAGAACTCTCTGATGTAAAAACCAGTGATTCCAAATCGACTTACTGCTGAAGAAATTTGTAAGAAAATACAGTATCTCAGTATCCAATGAGAATTTGTAACAGAAGAAATTATTTTTCTGGAAATAAAGTTATGAAGGTGGAACTGATAGAGAGGCGTGAAGGCATGGAGACATGCACGAAAAAGGAAGTAACAATTCTTTATGTAGTCGCAGTAACCTAGATCAAACAATTCATGTGAAATTGATTCACGCATTTGAAAGGGCCAGGAGGTAGCTATCTGCCTTTTTAGACAGCCAGGTATGTTATGGAATCATAGAAGTCCCCCTGTTTATCCTCCCTATTCTCATGTCAGAGATTGTAGCAGTTTTGATCAGAGTTTCTGGCCAGTACACTTGGATCTTGTTTTTTCATAACATTTCCTAATTTCTTGGTATAATCCCCCCCAAGAATAATATAAAACAGAAAGTAGTTAACATACAAGTGAAGGGAGCTAGCCATAATAGAATTTATTTCTTATTTTCTTTCCCACTGGACTACCTCAACAATCCTCTATGGTGGATTCCAACAGGCAAACAAGGAAATGTGGATCAAAGCTCCTGTTCTGCACCAGAAATACATTAAAAAACGCAATAGACTGGATGCATGCCCAGGTAGCTACTGCAGCCTGGCTAAAATTATTAAGAAGAAATCACTTAGCAAGAAAACTTAGATTTACTGACATTTTCCATGTGGTTTCTAACCTGTTCTGAAAAATGCACTACCTCCTGACATAATGCTGCAGTGAGTAGCTTGGTCTATGAATCTATTTTTCTGTTGTACAGTCCCATGATTGGGATCAACAGTGTTGGTCTTTTATGTAGTATAAGACATACAGCAGTTGTAGCAAAGCAATGAACTTAACCAATGTTTCCTAAGTGCTCGGCTAGAATTCTAAGCACAGGACAATTTCTTTTACTATGGGATTATATCTCAACAGATCTACTCTATCTGACAAATCCCTCCTCTCCATCTTGCTTGTTACCTTGGACACTTCAGTGGATCATGTGCCTTTCCCAAACAGCTTTGCGTTCCTCTATTAATGATTTTCAAGAACTGTTTTGTCTTGACATCAGACTACTTGCTTCCCAGACTCTGCTTTAAACTAAATTAATTCCTTTAATAGCAAAGTCTTCACCATCAAGATGCTTTACTTTTAGAGAAATGAAGAGAGACAGCTATGTTCCTTCTATGCTAACTGCTATGAAGCATAAGGACTTTTTGATTTGCACATTCCAGTATATGAAGGAGGAAATCGAGCTCAGATTAAAGTTTTTACATAGTTGCTGACCTGGAACCAATGAAGGGGAATTTGGGACCAGATTTTGCAAGATCCTGCATGAATCTGTGCTATGCATTTCCACATTTATTAAAATGGACAAACAATATGAAATAGCCAAGTGGCAAAATAAGAAGTAAATTTTATTAAGGCTACTTGCCTACTCCTGTATGTCATTTACTTTCTGGTTTGTATTATTCTTGAGAGAATGCACAAGGAGAATAAAAAATGTCATGAAAAACTAACACCAATGGCTACTGGCCAGCATCCCTTCTAATGAGCTTCATAGCTGCAGTAACCAAACTTTCTTTTCTCCTTTTCAAAATAGAGTATTTTGCATCTTTCTCATATTCATCTAACTATTCTGATTTCTTTTGTGTGAGATAGCTTTGTATCAAAAGAGGAGTTTTCTTCTAAGCAATTCTGAGCAAGAATTTAATAAATTAAGGAGCATTCCAAACCAACCATTGATTTCATAACTTCAAAGTTCTTTTTGCATATCATGGCAATTTAAATGGAAAACATTATGAACATATTTCTGAAAAAAACCCATACAGTAATCCCACTGGAAATACAGTAAGTAAATTAATTTATAGTAATTCTTATGGCTCCATATTATAGTAAAACTAATAAAATTTGTTGCATATATAATTATTAAATCTACTAAAGATGATTTCCACTTTGAGAATAATCTAAGCCCTTTTCAAAAAGCATGGGCATATCAAATGCAGCTAATGAACTATTAACACAGTTTACAAATGTTGTCTTTCATGTGGGAATCACAAAGTACTTGACAAAGATTATCTTTCCCTACAGAAAGTAACAAAAATCATTATTTAACATTCTGCGTACCAGAAAAGTGAAGCGCGCTCTGAAAAAGAGATTAACCAACTATTCTAGCACCACATGTCAAGCAGTTGAACTGGGAACAGAACCTGAAGGTTCTGGCACCTAATTCCCTGTTGAAGGCACTAGGCTACATTACATCCAGTTATACAAAACAGCACTGACATCAGCAGAAGTACAGTTTATCCCCTCTAGCATTTTAGAATGTCAGTCTCCATAACACTCTCAGTGTTTTTTGTTACAACACAGCAAGTATTAGATTTAATTGCTATTAATTGTAATTAGGAAATGTAAACAGTTCAGTTTAAGCAAATCAATATTTTTTTTTCTTACAGTATTTCCAACTTAGCATTGACTAGAAATGATGGGAAATGGTGCGTGTGAGAAAAACCTGAATATCTGTGAGTTCCGTCCCTATTTTCAAGCCAGAAGTTTCAGAAAAGCATCTGAGCTTTGGATACTTGCTGTGAGCTGGCAGAAAGATAACAGACAATTTTTTCTTACATTTGCTGAAACCAGCCACAAGTTTTTTAAACAAACAAAACTGAAAGCAGATGCTTAACGGATGCTCAGTATTATCATTTAACTCCTAATTTCAGAGAAGCAGCTGAGTTTTCAGACACTTATCTGAGCTGAACCTCTGAGCTTGACATTTGCCCAATGCCTATTCTAGTACCACAAATCAAGATCGGTTTCTGTGTTATTTCTACCTGTCCTCAGTGTAGGATTTTATAGGATTTCCATTCTAATGCCACAGAAAGTACCACCCACCAATCCTAAAGATTCAAATCAATCAGGTGACTGAAGGAGAAATAGGGTCAAGAATTATAGGATCTGACAACCTACTGACAACTCATGTCAGAAAAAGGTAGATGAAACAGAAATGTCAAAAGATGAGAAGTTAAATTAGACAAAATTAAATTATGATTAGATACATATAATATTATAAAGCAAAAGGAGAACAGGAGAACATAAGAAAAAAGTGGACAAGTAAGAAATCCCTGTGTTTTTGCTCTTTCTAGAATACAGAACCCCTGAAATACTAAAAAGTGTCCAATAAAGTCAATAATTTATATAAAGAACTCATTGTCCCAGGACACCGTGCAGGAACATATTCTCTCTCTTTTTTTAAACATACACATTATTCACAAACATAAGGATAAAATTTTCTTTTACACTGACAAAGATAAATATATCTCAATTTCTACATCAATAGGCATAAACAGAGCAAATGTTTGGAGGACTGCGTTGTTCTATTTGAAATTATAATGCACAATTAAATTGAAATTTTCTCTAAAGCAGAACTAAACTACTCTGTTTACCCAAATAGTTTGTACTCCCACAACCCGGGATGGGGGGGCTGTGTGCAGAAATCTATTCCCTTATCTGTTTTGCACAGCTCCAGAGACAATAGTGCTGGCAGAAGCAGGTGATGGGGAACACATAGTCTGGGAAACAGGAGAGAGCAGGACTGTTCTTTTCAACAACAGCAACCTGCGTTTACATTGTCTTGAACTGATGATCAGATTGTACCTTGGATCTCACCCCTGTTGTCTCCAGACTCTACCCTGGTAAATCACTTCCTTACACCTATTTCTGTCTCACACAAGACAAAAGCTTTAAATCTGAATAAGTCAGTTCATAAGCCCACACTGTTGATAAAAGATGCCATTACTTCATGTATATTTGTGGACTTTCTCTAGAAGGGTATTTGTCATTCTAGTCTTTTATAAACTTGAAGCTTTATATTCCCTCTGGTAAATTTGGTCTATGACAAATATCTTTTTCATTTTGCCTACAAACAATGATAAAGAACAAAGCAGAAAATAATCAATAGGAAATGGGTGAAATCAAGGGAATAATTATCTTTGACAAGTGATGTCCAAGATCTGTGTAACCATTATTCTTAACATATATTAGGCACATTAGGAACATAATCCATAACAGATAGTAGGAATTTTCAGACGCAACAGATATTTAATGCAGCTTACATTATGTATAACTTTGTAAACCACTACACTATTTGCCAATAATTTTTTTTCCAAATGTGATTACCTTTCTTGAAGAAGTCCTCTAATTTCTCCTTGAAGGGCTGGAGATGCTCTTCAGAAGACTCTGTGCAAACTAACTTCATCTGCTTTTCAGAGGCTACAAAAAGAAGTTGAGAGACATTTGTGGCAGAATTCATCTAGCAGAAGTAGATGTCAACACCGTAGAAAGCCTACATCTAAATTAGTCACCTAGGCTTACTTTAAAGGAAATGGAAATAATTAAACACCAAGGAATCCAGCAATTACATTAAAATAAAAAGTACCAATACTAGTCTAGCTATCAAATAGAAAATTCTATACGAGTTTAAAGAGTGGAATTTGTCTTTAGTAATGACTTTGTCCTGAAACTCCAGCTGTGTGCTGGGGCTTGCCACTAACACAGCCTGCCTCACACACAAATTCTAGATGGTATTTAAAGCTCTTAACTTTGTTTCTGTGGTGACTGGAGGATCTTTGTCTCTGGACTGATTTTAATCAATCAGCGCCAGCATCCTATACTCAACAATTTTTCCTAACACAGATGCAGGAATTCAGTTTTACTTAAGTATTCAAATTCCCAGCCATGATATGAAATAGAAGAAGTTTGTAAGAAAGTTAACTTACATCTAACTGCAATTTGTTTACTATTTAACCTATCTGTTATTTTAAGACCTGATGCCATGCCAATTTCTAAAAACTCCAGGTTATTTGTCAATGAATTTTAACATTCCTATAACTTCTAGTAAACTTTGTAGATTCCAGTGTTCCACATTAAAGATGAAGTGAGACTGTTAGAAATCAAAATGCAATTACCTTCCATTAAGCTACTGAATTTATGAACTACTATAAGGTTTTTTTCCCCCACAACTCTTCATTCCCAAGAGGCTAAATTTAGATGGAAATTTATTTTGGAGTTAAACCCAAAAGTTACGGTTTGGCTGCATGAAACATACTCACACCATATTGCTACCACCATTATATAATTCAACTTATTGCAAGTGCAGTGAAAAAAGTCAACGGATGTTTGAGAACAGATGCATACATTTTATTGTACAACTAGTAGTGTGCCTATAATGCTCTTGGACCACCAGGACTTACTAAAAAAGACAGCTTTTCAATTAATTGAGATCAGAAACACATTTGGACAGCTGTTGTTACAGAAAAGTGCTTAAAAGATACCTGTTCCCACCTAACTGTGTATTTTAATTTAGCATCCCTCCACAACTCATGTAGGTTGTGGGCTACGACATTACTGGGGAGCTCCAGAGCTTATGTAAAATGACCTGGGCTACAGGCTAAGTTTATCTTTAATCTCTCGTCTTGCAACTTGTAGCATAAGACAGACCTTTGAAATTGTTCAGGGTAAAGTTAATGGATATATGTTTGTATGCCAGATAGTAGGCAGAATGGAGCGTTAATTTAAACATAACAGATTGGGAAAGTAAGTCTTTTATTAGCTGCTCAGTTATGTGTCTTTAATAAATTAAATTAAGCAAAACAAATCAGAAATCAGGGAAGTTTATACGACTTTTAAAGATTATTTTCTTATGATGCATGCCTCTTACCATTAAAAATTTGAACTTCCCATGACTGTTCTCATACACTGAATGAAATTTATGTATACTTCAACATTTATGTTTGTAGAATTAGAAGGAGATTTCTACCGCTATTCAAGCAAATTTTAACACTTTACTTTGGAAGAAGATAGACACATTAGAATTGTACAGGGGAAAAAATCTAGCAAAATAATTGAGCCAGTATTGTTAAGTTTCTGACTGGAAGTTTGAACGAAGTAGCAGCTACAGGTTTGTGTTTTTTCTTTGTGTTTAAAAAAAAATTCTACAGAAAATTATATAAGGCAAAATGTAGAAATTAGTTTAGATAAATATAAAATGACAAAAGTGTAAAGGTATTAGTACACATATCATGTTCAGGTATTTGGTACACAGTGACTATAGAATGGACTTGATTATTACAATCATGTAAGGTTGCAACAATTGCAAGCCAATAATTATTTCATAATAATCTTATATAAATAAATTTGTATAAATCTATATAGAAGTAGATTTCTATGAATATGTGGTACAATAACAAGCTTGTAGCTACAGTAGTATCTAAACATACTCTAATATATTCTAGAAAGGTGTTTTCCCAAACATATGGTGTTGCTAATGCATCATCTGGACTATTGAAAGCTTCCTAGCTGCTTCCTAAAAGCTTTAATAACACAAGATTTAGAAAGTTTACTCAGATATGTCCCATGTAAATATTTAAATAACCAAGACTAGGATGAATTGTTTCTAAATTAAAAAGAAAGTACATATAAAATCCCTTAAATAGTTTGGGTTTTTTTGAAATAAAGATTATTAACATTAACCTTAATCAGATGACAAAAGCTACAGGAAAATATGGACAAGAAGTACCAGTGTATAGAGAAAAAGCTGATTTGGGTAGTGAATTCTTAAGAAGAATCCTAACATCCTTAACAAGAAGATCAATATTTGGCATGAGAGGAGACGAAGAGTAAGAAGAAAGGCACAGAAAAGAGGAGCAAATGAGACAGATGACATAGAGTAAGCGAATCAGGGGTGCTGACTAAAACTCTGGAAGTTTGAGACAAGATGAAATGAGATGAGACACCAGTTTGCATTGCTTAAGTCATCTTGAAACAATGAAACTGAATGAGACAAAAGAAGTCAAGTAAATGATGGCAGACTCTAAGAATTTACATTATGGGAAAGCCTTAAAAGGAAACCTTTGGACAATTCTCTCTGCTGATGATATTTATTTAGATGACATCTATCTAAAACTAAAATCTATCAGTTTACTTCCTGAAGTTATTTCAAATAACTGCCAGAATAGACTGAAGGGCTCTGAGAAAGTTTTAGCTTTGAGCTAAAGGAATCAAGGACAAGGATGATGAAGTGAAAATCTGTTAATCACAAAAGCAATGTATTTGACCTATACTGCTTAATCATCCTTTACTCTGACTCTGAATTTAGGTTATACTTCACTCAATAACCTATACTTCTGGTCTACAAACAAACAAAAAAGTATCTGGGCAACTGAAGGTTAACTAATTCTCTTTGAAGTCAAATGCACTGAAATATTTGAATAAAACTTGAGTTTATTTACTTGCTAACATCACATAGGTAAGGAGTCACCAGCTGAAGGCAGTCATGAGCTTCAGCTGGAACTGCAGTCTCAAAAATTTTGTATTCCTGCTGAAATCTCTCCAGTCTTAGTCTTCCCTTCAATAATGAAATGTCCTATGCAGAATAATGATTCCTTGTTTGATACCTGTAAGAAAATGATGGCTAGGACCACCAACCAGATATATCTTTTAGGCTGAAGAATGTTGGAACATCATCAAATTTCCCTGGGGATAGATAGGCCAAGAATGGTGGAAGTGTGTTCAAAGAAATCACAAATCAGACACAAATAAAGACACACTTGGAAGAGGAAGAAGATTTTCATGACAGGGCTAAATCAAAGGTCTTGATTAAAATGGCAGTTGTAATTCTACATCTTGAAGTCAGCTGGTCTTTGTCAACCTAGATTTGTAATATTTGTGAAAGGCTACCATACAACTCTATGACCTGCCCCAGTTCTACACACCATAATATAAAGGTTTCTGGTAACTAATTGAATTTCCTGTTACATAAGTTCTTTTGTTTGTTTATTTACTCAATAATTTACTTGAAATATATGGTTTAAAAAAAAAAAAAATTATCAAGTCATGCCAAACATTATATAAAAAATTTAAAACTGAAAAGTCCTGTTCCATCAGTTGCTCTGATTTTCTTTGCTAAAAATGCTATAACATGTGTGAGGGAACATTACATGGATTTTTTATATTTTGTTCTCATATTCACTACAAAGAAACCCTTTCCTTTTTAAAATAAAATTATATTAGCAAGGCTTTTATTAGAATGATTCTGAGGTAAAGGATCCTATTATGCATCCCTAATAATAAATAATAAATTCTGAAAAGCTTCTTTATTAAAAATTTTTCTTTCTGAAATTCTGAGGAATATGAAGGAATTCTCAGGAATCTGACAGCTAGCACACCACACATACACTTCTTCTCTCATCATCTCATTCCAAAATAATAATTTGAGAAAATAAACAACCTGTTTCAGTATTACTGAGTTCAAACAGATGCAAATCCTCCATTACTGTAATAAACTTCTGGTTCATTTTGGTATGCATTGTATGCTAGTGAAATTAAATGTAATACGCTACTTCGAAAATTGTTTATTTTTAAATGAGCTATTGCAAAACAAGAAAATACGAATGTGCAATAGTATTTGAAAGGCCTTACAAATTGTTGGATGTACATCATGCTTCACCCACTGCAAATCTTGGCCACAGAAATGGAAACCATTAGCAAAACATTAAAACAAAGCTGGAAACTGCTGATTATCAGTTTGCCACTGTCTTCAGATTTAATGCAGTACTTGGCTCAAAATGTTCTTTAAAAATCCCCAATATAAGTGAAAATATTTACAAAATAGAATGTCTCTCACTTAATGCCTATTGGGCAATACTCTTTTAAAACTCCACAGACACTTGTAAATCTGTCAAAAGAATCACTGCCCATAAACAATCTTTCACGTAAAGAGCATTTCAGTGTCAATCAGACAGGATTTGGAATTTTTTAAGCACCATTTTTAAAGTAAACGCAAAACCAGAAATAGTTTAATGTTGATAACAGTAAATTACTAACTATTTACTCACCAAAACCCACCAGTGGCATTTACAGGAATCATCCTGACAGTGAAAGCAAGTATCAACACCATGAATTCCTATAAACCTGTCACTGACAATATCCCCCATGAGTTATGCCACTGTGAAAGCTGCTACCCCCCCTGCCTCGTCTGTTCAGAGCCTGGCAGGTTATACTGCCAAGCTTGCTATTTTATTTTCTTGTTATAATGCATGCTTATCTTTGACAGGAGGGTTAGTATTTGATATTTCTTTTTAAGAACCTTTACCTTTTCTGTTTCAAAGGGGATTTGAAACCGTACAGCAAATGAATTCAATGTAGCACTAAATAACCCCAAATTTCTGTATGAGTGGATCCATGATTTTTTACAGTGCAGAAACCTGTTACACTACTTGGGCCTATATACCCAAATAAGAATTTAATAAACTTCAGATAAAATGCATAAATTTAAATTATTCAGTAAACGCTATATAACTTCCTCATGATTTAGCATGTTTGGTTTTGCTTTATTACATTTTCTTACTTGCAAACAACTTTCCAAGTTAAATAAAAAGTTACAGGAGATTCATGTTTACCCGTTGGACACCGTCGCAGGATTTGGTTATATTTTCTTTTATTACATGCAACTTAGATACATATTTACTGCAGGTATGCACATAAGAATGTTAGCTTTATGACAATCCATTATAACTGTGCCATCTACAGCTCCTGTGCTTATTTATAACCTTGCAAGTAAATGTTTCTTTTCAGGTAGAATTTTAAATAAATGTGGAGAAGAAGGGAAGAGATTTATCTTGATTCCTTTGGAGTACAGTATAAGAATTTTGACAACTTCTAACTGCAAGTGGTTATGCTGCTACTCACCCAGAAAAGTTACAGAGACAGTATTTTATTTCCATTTTTGGACACACATTGATAATCAGTACACATCTCAATGATGGCAACACACAAACGTTCAAGCACCAACACCCTAGCCAGAGCTGGGTTGACTAATGCAGAAGCCTTTGAACCAAAGAGAGAGGGAAATGCAATGAAGTGGGGTGTGAGGTTTTCTGAGACAAAAGTATCTCAGAAAAATGTAGAAAAGGATCAAGTTGTGGTGGTACTCTACTCTCAAGCTTCATTTTTATTGTCTTAAATAAAGGTCAACAATTTAATGCAAAAAAGTGTTAGCACACATAAAACTAAATACACCATTCTAACCTATTAATCGCTTGCATAGTTACTGTTCTGTGAAGTTATTTTTAGCTAATGTAGAAGAAATGTGCTTCTGTGCACAATTATTTTCTTCACTCATTAATAATTCAGTTTTCTTAAAAAGCCATTTCAGAGGATAGAAGCTAATAAGTAAAACTTTAAACAGTCTGATCTTTGTCTGTTTGAAATACATTTTCCTCATGACACACAGAAACAAGTATCTGTTTAGGTGCTCAAGCTCTCATAAATGAGACAGAAAAACATTTCAGTGATAAGTCCTACGCTGTGGAAAGTGAAATAATTGAATTAGTAGCATACAAAACACCCTGTAAAGTTCACCTGTTCTTATGGAGTTTTAATGGAAGCCGCAAGTCAGATATCTTGACAAGTTTGATCAAATATTCTGGCTTTGTCTTTCAGATTTAATATTTGTGAGAGTTTTTTTGTTTGTTTCTTTTACGTTTAACAACATTTTGAACTTTTACAGTATGTGATGGCATGCGGAGGAACTATCAGGCCTATATTAGTTTCAACTAACCTGAAAGAAAAATTTTTTTTGCTCCTCATTTTGTCGAATGTTATCAACATTTTATATAAATCATTCAAAAACCTTTCTGTTAAGATTGTTTCCTAAGAATACATTTAACAAAATGAACAAAGATCGCTATTAAAACGAAATATTTTTCACACCATAGCAACATATCTGAAACTCTGGTTAATGTATTCTCTCTGAAATGGTAGTTTACATTCAGCACGCCCTTCAGCACAGAAGCATACTACAAGGGGCTGAACAGCATATATAAATGAATATAATGACTAAACCCTTATAATTTTCCAGTCAAGTATTTGTAAGATTCCTTAAGTGATTTCAGCACACGTTATTAGTAGAAAGTTTTGGTTTAGTGTCAAGATTCAAACATACAGACCTCCGCACATCATTAAGATCTGTCAGGAGTGTAGAAATATGCACTAGTAGAACCCGCTGAGAAATCGGAACATTTCCCTTCTGTCTGAACAGTACAAAAAATGAATATTTTGCAATTGAAGAGTCTTGTCTAGCTAATTTAGAGGAAGACAAAATTTTTAAGATGCAACAATAATATTTTTAATCAGATGAGCTAAAATATTTACAGTGCTAGGAAAAGAAAAGACCTTTCAAACACACCAACACATTATTACTTAGCGTACTGAACAAGGAATCAGATAGAAGAGAATTGCTGGGCAATGGCTGAAACAGTATGTTTATGAGCTGAAACTGTAGACGCCAGAGAAGCAATCTCCTGTTTTCCTCTGTACTGCTGGATCTCTGATTTTCTGTGCAAGACAGACCATAAAGTTCCACCTAATTAATTCTTCTACCAAGTTTATGACTTTGGTTCAGCTACAGCATCCTGCTTAGATTTAAAATCATGTAAATTCATAAACTACCTACAATATTAGCAGGAACACTTCTCAAAGTGCTAATTAGCCTCACTACTACTAATTTGTATCCCACTGTCTGAATTAATGTACTTTCAATCTTTGATCATTGGCAGTAAATACGTAAGTGACCGCCTCGATCCTAGCAGAAATCTGCCTTTTCTTTTACTGCATACTCCCTCAAAGAGGAAAAGCTGATGAGATCCACAAATATAGTCACTGTTCCTCCCAATGCTAGTATTACACACTCTCCAAACTACATCATTCATTATTCATCATATTCATCGATAGCGACAATATTCCTCCTGTTCCCAGATGTACACTACCTGCTCCCAGATGTATACTACATAGTTATGTAACTAATGCTTATCATGCACACACACACACATATTTATTTATTTATCTAAAAGGGCACACAGAAAAGTGCACAGAAAATCATAACTGTGGTATTTCCAAGATTCATTTTAGATTCTTAACATTTGCAGAATGATTTTTAACAAGAAATTTCTGAGGATCCTTTAGCCAAAGAAAAAAAATATAAAAGAAAAAATTAACAGCATACCATTGTTTAACCAACAGAAAGCTTTCTCCCTCGCCTTTGTGCACACATGCAGACATCTGCTCCCAGGGAATAAACTCTTCTAAAACATCATTGCTTTGCTCCTCTATTATATTTCTGAATCTTACTAAAACCATTCCATACATCCTCTATTATCACAAACTAGAAAATCTGATGGAATTTTAAGAAATGGTCCACTTAGGAAAATTTTCACTTCATGTACTCACATATGAACATTACCAATGGAAAACTGTCAAAATGTTAGTTTTATTGTAAAATAGAATCCAGTGCACATATACAAAATATGTTTTTTAATGCCTGTGTTGTATCTTTGCCAAATCAAAACAAACTGAAATATATCTCATCCTGCTGAGGCAAAACACTATTCAAAAAGAGGTTAGAAAACTCTGAGAAGGAAAATAGTGTCATTTTGTCAACTCTTGAAAATAAAATGACTGTTCCTGTATGAAGCTGTCCTTTGCTCTTTTCCTTACACCATTCTGCATTGCCTCAAAATATATCATGTAAATGTTGGACAGTGCAAAAATACAGCAATACTCACCAGTATGAGCTCCCTTTATGCTAATGTCTGAAGAAATAACACATGCACCTATTTGGCTCCTCATGTTCCACCACCCAGTTCAAATTTCTATTTGCCTGCACTTCCAAAATTTTTAGGTGAATTTTGAAATTTAAAAGTATAATTAACATGAAGAATATTAAAGTGACTAGTTCCTGGAAAATATCATACAACAACTCTGCTCCTGCTGGGAAAATTTTTCTAGAACATGTATGTGACTCAGATGTCTAAATCCCACTTTTAAATTGACTTAAAACATTTCATTTAAATTAGGCTTCAATTGATTGAAAATATTTTAGAAAAAGGCCTTTGATAGTTTTTTGAATACGATACTCCTGTAATGAATAAACAGTCACCTTTTACTGAGAAATATTTGTTGATGCAACGAATTATTTAGAAAGTTAACCCTCAAACTGATACAATATTTAGAATTTTCATTATGTGATCCAGTAACCTTACTGTCTATAAAGCAAATCAAACAATAGACAAA
This sequence comes from Gavia stellata, assembly GCF_030936135.1. Classification (NCBI taxonomy): domain Eukaryota; kingdom Metazoa; phylum Chordata; class Aves; order Gaviiformes; family Gaviidae; genus Gavia; species Gavia stellata. The sequence continues at coordinate 36,108,514 of NC_082600.1, forward strand.
ACCTCTCAACATTGTAATTGTTGCCCTATTGATAATTATTGTATCATGATTATACTAAAACTCTATTCCATAAAACAGACTTTATCTAAGGCCATATTACATATGAACTAAATACATTATTCCACCTGAATAAATAATAACACATTCAATTAATTTCTCCATCTGTGCTTACACAGAAATCCAACAAAAGCTGAGAATTTACCAATTCATTAATTGAAAACATCTATTAATATCTAGAAAAAAATGGTTTATAGTTAATTAGTGGACATTTTGTTGCAAAAACCTTTAACTCAGTTTGAAGACTCTATGGGAACACACAGATTTAAGAATTTTAAATTAACTTCTTGTGAATAATACTGAGTAAGCCTTTCTGCTTTTGTATATTTTCCTATTGGTAAATATATTCCGTTATAATCCTTGATAAAAACAGATGTTGTTCAGGATTTTAAATCAGGAAAATCAGAGAGTTTTAGTCTTAAATGAGCACGAACTGATATTTTTTTCTTTTTGCAGCTTCCTCCCTGTCTCCATTTATAGTGACAGTGACTGCAAGAACTGAGAATGAGTGACCCTTTTCAATTTCCACCTATTTCTCATGTCTAAATTCTCTTCCGTTCTTGTCTTAATTTTGTAATACATATCCACTTTGCAATATAACCTGACCCAGAGCTCCCTGAAGAGACACTGAATGAGAGCAATGTAGATGCAACAGTTTAGTCTGGTCTAGTCAGCCATGCTAAGAGACAGGGTTAGTTAGCTGTGATGCTGGTACAGCAACACCGTGCTAGTCACATCCAGTGCACTGGATCTGTTTCTATGAAAAAGAAAAAAAATATTTTATATATATATATATACACACACACACACATTTATATCCGAAAAAGAATATATATATTGCCATGCCGCCATTTGAGAATAAAAATAAAATGAAGAAGAGGCCGAGGAAGCCAGCCATGTTCATCTTGGTGAAGAGAAAGCTAACTGGGGATCTAGTTTTTCACTTCAACTATCTAACGAATAGCTATAGAGAAGATGGAGCCAGACTTTTCTCAGAAATGCACATCTAAAGGAAAAGGAGCAATAGTCACAGCACAGGAAATTCTCACAGGGGTTAAGGAAAAATCTTCAAGACAGTGATTCAGCACTGGAACAGGTGCCCAGAGAGGTGTTGGAATTTCCATCCTTAGATTCAAAACTGAGCTGGCTAAGGCCCTGTACAACCTGATCTAAATATGAAGTCAGTCCTGCTGAAAGGCTTTGGACCACAGGACCTCCAGAAGTCCAAACCTGCATTTCTCTATGATTTTCAGATACTTATAATGCTTCTGGATGAAAAACAATGTGAAAAAAGCCCATGTAACATTGTCATTTCTCAACTTTTCATGCACAGTTTTACTTGCTTCCCTTTCAATCTTTTTATAAGGGTTATGTAATTTTACAAGATGGGGTTGCCATAAGCTGAAGTTTTGATGAAGTTTCACTACTTAAATGTGGAAAAGTTGGGGGTAACATACTTATGCAAGATACAGATCTGTCAACAATTAGGTTAAGAGGCCCCCAGTTTGAAACCATGTCTCCTGGAGTACTGAAATCCAACTGATTATTACAGGTAGCTGATCCATGAAGTCTTGTTTCTATTTTAGATTAAATTATTTCCTTCCAGTCATGTATGGCTGTGTCAACACCTACATATATACTCATATACACTCAATTGAGTTTAAAACATATATACAGTACTGAAAAAAATATTAGTATGAAAATGGTAACTAATATATCTACTGGTGATCATGAAAGAAGGTGAAAGCAAAAGGTATGTGGATTTTCAATGGGATCAGAATGTTACAATCTCATAGGAAATTTAATTAATTATGAAAAATAGAGGTCTGACTCTTGAAAGTATTCAAGAAAAAAACCTTGAAAAAACCTTGGTTTCCATTTTTAACCATTCAATAAATATATTTGCTCTTTCAGTTGTTATGGTCAAGAACATTAAGAAGTTAAAATGAGCATTACAGTAAATGATACAAGGACTATAATATTGCTTTCTTTTGACTAATGGAGCAGCATTTTAAAATTTTATGAACTGTATTGCAAAGAAGAGCAATGAGTATGACAGATGGAAAAAATCTACAGTGCAACTAATTTTGAATAATTAAGATTGTTCAACTTCGGAGAAAGATGAATAAAAGGTTTATGGTAAAACTTATACAAGTCTCTCATACTTAGGTAAAGTGGCTTTCTTTCTAAAAGTCTTCTTATGATTACACATTTCAAACATTCTGTGCTTATTCCAGAAGAATACCAATCAAGTGGCATTGTCCAGACTAGAAGGGAAATCATGTTTGGTCATAGGGAAAAGAAAATGTTGAAATCATTGCCCTAGACAAGGAATAAGATATCTTACAATCTTAAAATATTGATGCAAAGCAAAAACTTTTTTTTTCCATAAATACAAAGATTAACTGGAAAGCTAATATCTGTTAAATGAATAAATGTATCTGCTTATGCTGCTATGTAATATTTGAAAATCTTGGAAATACACTGACTATACTGACCTGGAATGAAAACCTGAGCTTACAGAAATAATTTCTTTTTCCTGTGACTTTAAGTGGAACGAGATTTCACTCTAAAATTTTCATCTCACTATTTAATATTGCATTCTTTTGTTCTTCTTTCCCCTTAAAAGCCTATATTAAATGAACATTTTTGTTTACCACTCTTTTTAACCTAAAAATCCTCATGATTACAAAGTTTGTTCTGGAATATGTGTTAAAAACCTGTTGGATTAAGGTTCTCCAAAAATTTTTTTAATTTTTGAGTCAAACTTTGGTTTAATCCCTTTAGACTAAAGTTAGTCTGTCCCTTTAAAGTCTAATCTGAAAGACTTCAAAATAGCAAATTGTATGGAACTCAATCTGTTTATCTGAAAAGGATGAAAGGGTTTGTGCTCCATCTAGATTTGAACTTTTGGTTCCACAGTGTCTAGGTATTTCAAACCAGAGGTTTGCACCCTTAAGACATGCCACTCATGATAACTCAATCTTTCCTATGTTAATATCCATGATAGAAAGATAAACGAATGCCTTGATAAACTAGTAAAAAATATTTTTAAATACTGAATGACAACTCTTATGAAAAGTGTCTGTCAGGCACAAGAGGTGATATTTGTCTTTTTTTTTTTAATAATTCTGTACAAATCTCAGGAAAAAAGTAAGTCACTAACAGGAACAGTACTTTGTTTCCTAATGGCACACAAGAAAACCCCTCCTTCACTTATTACCTTTGTCTCATCCCACTTCCAAGGTAATCTGTTTAAGACTACCTTAGCCAACCAAACTGTGAAATAAATCCAATGTACCCTATAACACAGGCAGCCCCAGTTAATATTGTTCAAATTATTTACATCTGAAGGGCCGCGCCTGTCTGGATAGCTGGGCCCGACGCTTCTCTGGACTTGGTTTCTGCTACTCACATCTGTTTCAGCTTTAGACTTTCACTGGTATTCTGCCAGCAGCCACAACTTTTTAATGGATACAATAAACTACAGAGACTCATCAAATCTTTGTTGTACGTGTTAAAATTATAACCTCTTCAATTAAAATTTTGATTTAAAAATAAACTACAGCATTATCTGAAGAAAAAAAATTGAAAGGGAATGTTTGAAAGAGATGCAACATTTTTATATGAGTGATTGTTTCTTTGTTTAAATATAAGAGAAACTAATCACAGGAATGCTTGTTAGAATTCTGCTGCATATTTCTGAATGATAAAATACCAACATCTGAAAACATTTCCACAACGCCTTTTGTTTCAAATCTTTGCTGTCATTAACTTTATATGTTAATTGGTTTGGCTGGGTTTCAAATACATCTTTACAAAGAAGAATTACGAAAACAACCTCAACATAACAATTTTTCTAGATTTTCTATAAATACTTAAGAAAATTTGTTTTAGAAAATAGAAATCAGTGATTACAAGAAAGCTGCAGTTTTTATTTTAAGAGTTAGTCAAAGTGTTTAGCTTTTCCTACTTGCTGTCTGTGTCTTTGCAATGTAGAACAAATATGATATGAATGTCACAGCCTCAATGCAGATGCTGCAAGACGAAGATGCATGATAGCAGGGTTACATGCTGAAAAAGTACAAGATCAAACACAGATCATGTTTCTGCACAAACTAGCCCAAAAGAGGGCAGGCCAAGGGGTTTACAGGGCCAAGCGATGAGAGGAGATAGAGCACTCACTTATGCCCGGGTCAAACAAACAACAACTGATACTTTCCTACCACTGTTAACCTTTGAAACTATCCTAAAGATGGCAGTGACCTAATTCAGCAATTTCTAACTGTAAGGATAAATTATTTTGTAATGGTTTTAATAGCCTTACTTTGAAAAAAATTGAAAACAATCAGCTTGTTCAACTCTGATTCTGAAAGGACTCTTCATTTTGATGCAGAGATGTAAATGTAAATGGAGACGTTTTTATAGGCTTTTGTGCAGATTCTCTCCCTAAACTCCATTCTCTATACAAAACTGCTTCAAGTAAAAGTAGCAACTTTTCCTTAACAAAAAAGACACGCTTAAAATATTCAGTCATCATTTGCTGGATTTATTTTAGAAAGTCATATGAAGCACAAAATAAAAATGAAACTGCTTGGAACACTTAGAGAGCAACCCTTCCTACTTTATTTCCACTCAGTACCTTGATTGATAGATGAGTTGGGTTTCTGAGCCCCTCTTTATAATAAACATTTTTAAATGTTTATTTTATGTCCCAGGGTGAAAATATTTTGAACTGGAGCTTTCCATTTCCCTTTGCTGTGCCTTGGCAAGCTGTGTTTTATTTCTACATTAACAGTATTCAACTCTTTCTTGTAGCTGTTAAATTGTTGTTATACAAGTACTGAAGAAAGTATTTATGTTATGGAACTAACAGATATCTACAGTTAAACACACAGTTCTGGAGAAGCCAGAGGAAAATTCACACATAACTAAAGAAAATTTCAGAAAGATTTGTTTAGGAGCCTTTCGATTGTTAAAGGGAGAATTACTTTTCAGTATCTTTACTTTCATTTTATTAAGTCATGAGTTTGATTTTTTTTTTCATTCTAATTTATGTGAGTAATTTGTGCCAGAGTGTAAAAACTCTAAACGAATCAACACTATAAACCTAATTAGCAATAAGAAAACCTCATAAAGGTCACGTTTTAAATGGCACTTTGTTGTTAACAGAACAAATGTGAAAGTTCCCAGTTACCTTCTAGATCTCTCTTCAGTTTCCTTAAGTCTTTTATTAGGTCTTCAAACTTAACTTGGGAGGCCTGGAAAAAATCCTGTGGTTCTGGTAAAGGAAAAATACTCTTGTCTGTTCCTGCTTCCTAAACAAACAAACAAACAAACAGGCCACTATGAAAATTGAATGCATTTGCAGAGAAATAAATTAGCTTTTTTGAAACGTCATCTACGAAACACTATTATAAAACTGCAAAAATAATATATTTTAAATCATTCTTGCTAAAACAACATATATATCATTCAAGATCAAATCCTGAACATTTGAGTGTTGAAACTTCCTTTTAGATGTTGGAAAGCAAACTGTGCTCAATTTAAACTATGAAACAACATTGAGCTCACAATATTTCAGTTCATTTCATATCAATAAAGGTTTAGATAAAGGATTAGAAGTTTCTTAAAAACAGATAACATGAATGCCTATTTTAATGCACCAAGTGATCTTATGCCAAAAGTTTGTGGTTTCACTCTCTCCCAATTCATTAAATATACACAAACTTTGTAAGTGTAAATCGAAAACAATATTTATGTATTGCCTGAAGTATTTCATACAGATAAAAATATACAGTTGAAGGTTTATACGGCTAAATAAATCACATGGGTTAACGTCTGTATGGAACTCCTAAGTATGTACCTTATTTTTAGCACAGTAAGAAAAAAACCCACAGAAGTAAAATAAAACAAAACAAAAAACCGTCACAAGGTTCAAAGCAATATCTCCAGTGGCAATCTAACAAATAAACTATATAAATGCTATTAATATGACATCGCTGTGTATAAGCATATACTAGTGAGTTTAAAATACTACCGGTGCACAGATTTCAGCCTGTAATAAAGGAAAACTCATAGGTTGGAGAACTAATTTACACCATTTACATGGTGTCCATTTCCTCCCAAGGAAGATAAACTTGTTTTACAAAATTCCCTGAAGGAAAATTACAGTCTAGTAGAAAGTTTGCAGAAATATTAATTATTTAAATAAATTAATTACAAAGCATTAGCTTCAGCATTATTAAAAAAGGAGACGAGAATACATATGTCAATATGCTGAGAACTGAGTAACATTACAGGCTGGACAAAGTGGCTTTTGTTATGAGGCTTTTTTACAAGATGGGTACTTCGGTTAAAGTAATGACACTTTATTTCCCAGCTAAAAAAAAAAAAAAAAAGAAAAAGAAAAAAAAAGAGGGGGAAAAAAAAAGAAAAAATAGAAGAAAAAACCCCAAGTACAGATCTACATATCTGCTAGTTTTTTATCTCCTCTACAGCTCAGCCCCAGGAGCTGTTCCACAGGCTCCTGACATACAGACCCTCCAGCTTTAGAGATCATAGAATGGTTTGGGTTGGAAAGGGACCTTTAAAGATCATCTAGTCCAACCCCTCTGCCATGGGCAGGAAAATGTTTTCACTTACTTTAGTCTTCACTTTAGTCTTAGTCCTGGAAAAAATACTCCTGACTAATAACTCATCAATTCAACATCCTTATGTAAGAAGTGGGGGGGGGTGGGGGGGGGGGGTGGGGTGGGGAAGTAAAAGAAAAGAAAAAAAAAAGAAAAAATTATTTGTATTAAACCCATTCAGACCTGGGGCCGTGAAAAATTACACTATCTTAGATTCAAAGATTAGGTAAAGGCATCTTCTTAATCTCAAAAATAAGCAATTACATTCTTAAAATCCATTAATAGTGACATTTTCATTTAAAAGACAGTAGTTCAAATTTTCCACTCAAAAACTTTGGGGAATGCTGGTATCTTTCAAAAAGCCTCAACCTCTAACTTCATCCCCATCAGCTGTCTCACCTATCTTAATATACCAACCTGAACTTGCATTCTGTCATGAGAGAGAAATCATTCTTCTGTCTTCCATTATTACCACATCAGGACAAGATTTACAACATTACAGTAACCAGGATGTAAGAAGACAGGACTGGAGTGACCACCTGTCCAGTCTGCAATAGTCACAGGCAATTGCCTGCAGTGGTTAGTTCAACAGTTAATGTAAAAATTTCCAAAGCCTTATCATAAAACCTATAGCAAATTTCATACCTATTGAGGTACACAACAATTATAAGAAAGCAAATGAAACAGATTTTATTTTTCTGTCGGAGCTACTGTGTTCAGATTTTTAAAAAGCTAATACAAACCCTTTTACAATCTCTTAAAGAAACCTACTTTTGGAGAGGCTGATACAGCAAATGAATCTTTTACCTTATCACAATGGCGCAGGTAATATATGACGACATAATCCACAAGATTAATACCATTATCCTACGAAAAAAAGAAAATTATTAAAAATGTGTGATTAACACTGTTTCAAGTGAGTGAAAATTTACTCTATTTCAAAATAAATATATTATTATTATTTTATATTGCTTGAAAAATAGGACTCACAATATCTCCCGCCCTAGCATTACTGACCAAAAAATCAATCATTTATAACATAGGTTTGATCGTATCACCATAGGACCCAGAGCTTCTTTTGGTTCTAAATACCAAATAAGAAAACATACATTGGGAGAAGCTGTCCCCATATGTTTTTTTTAATAATACAAGGCATTACTGAATAATAATATTAACTTGAATAATAATATTAATATTATCCTTGAATATAATATTAACTAAATATTACAGTCACCTCAGATATATTAAGGTGAACTGAATTTCTTGATTCCTCTAGTCTCAATTCATCTATAATTAAGATCTGAAAGATGTATAGATATTTTTCATATTTTACTCCAAATATAAAACCAGACAGCATGTACCTAACAAGTATATTTCATGCCCTGTTGCCTTACAAATACGAATTTTAATACTCACTTTGTGAAATCACCAATTCCATGGTCATGCATACAACTGTACACAACACCATTTTATTTTGTTACATGTCATTGGGTCAGCATAAGCCAGGTGAACTAAAGGAAAAGTGTAAAATTGCGACTTATACATTACAGGGTACCGTTCAACAACATAGAAGACTCATATTATAGGGAATTATATTTGGAATGTCTTTGAAGTTTTTTTGGATGTTTTTTCATATTGTATATTGACAGGTATCAAGAAAAACATTTTTATGTGAACAATGTCTGACTTCCTGTACAGAGCTGCCTCGCCTATATTAGAGCCTGCAGCACATTATGTTTTATTAATATCATACACCAGCAAAATTCTTAACTAAGCAAGTCATTGCTGTCGTGCAGACAAAGCCACTCTGCTTGTATAATGGTTTTAGAAGATATTGTTGGCAGGTCATGGGACAAAAAGGAACTGAGGTGACACATGAACATTTGATTGCCCATTTAGAGTAAAATACACTTGTTACTGTATATTCTATATGCTAAACTATGAAACCTATTACTTTGGTTTAAAGAGTATTTGCAGAAGACAAAACATAGAGATTTTGAAGTGGTGAGCTACATTTTTTAAAAAAATTTCTGTATCACGTAACTTTCTAGGCTCGTATGACAACAAATTACTTTTATGTGAAACGAAATATATTTAACGTTGACTTTTTACCTTAGCTCCTGGAATTCAGTTTACCTAGATGTAATATTGCTTGCTGGCAAGTCCCAAAAAAGGGAATAACAGGACACAGAAAGGATACCTTATGTTAAAATATATAAGACCCTGCATCATTCTTCCTTGCAAATATGGTCTACCAATTAACTCTGAGGTTTCATGTCTGGCTGTAGCAGCTGGCCGCTTTGAGTTTTTATGCATTTTGGAGACTAGTCTAAACTAATAATATTTTTATTTTGGCTACCAGGAAACTGTAAATACTGTAATTTTTTAGCTTGTTTTGCTAAGGAACAAGTCTTATGCAATTACACTGTACATCTGTCACTCCTTTTCATAACTCATAATTTTGGAACATGCTGGCTAAATTCAGCCAAATTGGAAAGCCCCAGAGATAATTAAATTCTTACAAGTTTATGGTTAGATAGAAGAGCAAGACTAAAATTAGTACTCCTACTGAGAAAAGTCAGGCAAAGCTCAGTTGTTTTACATTTTTCTTCATGGCAGCTGGCCAACCAATGAACACCTGAGTACTGGGAAACTTGGCCTGGTTCTAGTTTAGCTGCAGCTTGTACTGTGTCTTGTCCATGGAGTAGGACTGGAAGAAAAGTGGTCATAGGAAATAGCTGAACCATTGCACTGAAGAGGAAAGTAAGAATTAGAATCACAGAATCATTTAGGTTGGAAAAGACCTTTAAGATCATCGAGTTCAACCATGAACTTAATACTGCCCAGTCCACCACTAAACCATGTCCTCAAGTGCCACATCTACACGTCTTTTAAATACCTCCAGGGATGGTGACTCAAACACTTCCCTGGGCAGCCCGTTCCAGTGCTTGACAACCCTTTCAGTGAAGAAATTTTTCCTAATATCCAATCTAAACCTCACCTGGTGCAATGTGAGGCCATTTCCTCTTGTCCTATCGCTTGTCACTTGGGAGAAGGGACTGACACCCACCTCCTACAACCTCCTTTCAGGTACTTGTAGAGAGCAATAAGGTCTCGCCTGAACCTCATTTTCGCCAGACTAAACAACCCCAGTTCCCCCAGCCGCTGCTAATGGGACTTGTGCTCTAGACCCTTCACCAGCTTTGTTGCTCTTCTTTGGACATACTCCAGCACCTCAATGTCTTTAGGAGACAAAGCACTCAAATCCATTGGAAAAACTTTCATTAATAGAGTTGCTTACTGAACAATTCATTAAACATGTTTTTACACTTTGTTAATGATGATATTCACAAGTAAAATAAAAAGCTCCCTAGACATACTGCTTTCCTGACATTGCCCATCTCACAAACGCATTCCTACATACATGAAGCATACCTGGGAACAAAAGCTTAAAATCTACCTTTCTTATAGTTCAAGACAGCACTTCCCATAGGAAAAGAGGAAGACCGTGAAAGAACAGGGTTTTTTTTTTCTCCGCCCCCCAAATCTGTACCAGCATCAGCAGAAAATGCCTCCTATTCTTTGCTGCTTCATATATCCATGTGGTGTCTAGGTATGCTTTGGCAAAGAATGACTTCGAGCAGTATTTCCATTGCCTACATTATCTAGTACCTCCTCCTCTGCTCTACTGAAATAAGGAACAAAGTAACCTCATCTCAAAAGGTGTTCAGAGTTTGTTTGAGCCTGACTTTGATCCTAGCATGACTAATTAAAAATGTGCTAGTGGTTCTCAATTTTTGACAAAATAATTTACTGCCATCTATGAGCATTTTTTGTGCACGCCGTTCAGAATTCATGCCCTACATCCATTTAACTGCCAATTAAAAAAAAAAGACTGAAAATATCTTGTTGGGTCTGACACACCTCTTTGAAGAGGATTAAAATCCTGTATATTACATATTTATATGTATTTACATATAATTCCATAGTGTATATGCTACACTGAACCTTTATCGATATTTTATTCTTAAACCTGATTTTTAAAACGTTTTTACTCATATAGAGCTACCTTAAGTTAAGAGCAAGAAAAAAGAATGGAGACATTTACTGAAGAAGACTTCAGCAGTCTGTGCTCTATCATGTCTCTCTAACCTACTGTAATTAAGTCCCTACTAGTAAAAGAGGCACATAGTTGTTCTCACATAAGATAATTATCCTACTAGTACCGAATAGGAGAAATTGGAGATTATGGAAATATGCATATGTGCAGGAGAAGGAGGTGAAAAGTTGGGAGAAAAAAGCAAGAAAATGGTACAAAAAGTCCCTTGCTCTTTCAAGGAAGAGTGGTAAGAAATAAGAAAAGACTAACTTTTGACAGATGATGGGGAAAAAAAGGATCACTTGAGAAAATTTATCTTTAATTAAAAATGAGTACTTACTCTGCTTTTGACATCCTTTAGTTTGGGGAGTATTTCCAAACCAAATCCATCAGCTTGACCTCGGGTCCTATTCCCGCCATTCATATAATTTCCAAAAGCCAGAATCAAACCTAAAATTTCCTTTACACTTGTCATGTTCAGCAAAGCCTGGAAAATGGATACTAGTCTGTAACTTCCGTTGGCACAAAAATTCTAAACGCTAATGTAAAAGAAGCTTTTTTAATTTTATTTTTGCTAGAGGTTTTGTTTCTTGTGTGTTTTTACCCCTGTAGAGAAAGGAAGCTAAAACTGGTACAAGAATCAAACATTTAAGAGAAGCATTTATTAGACTGTATCTGCCTAAGAGACTATGTTTAACTTAATCCATGTGAAGCGAATTATATGGCATCATATACTATGTAGATTACAAAAAGATTAATTGAAGAATGTTACTAAATGTTCTTAGTAACCTTTAAAAATCTTACAGGTGAGGTGGTTTATCATGAGTTTGCATAATGCACAGTCAAATGGAGATGTGCTGTTTTTGCTGCCACTAGGTTAGACTTGGTCTGTTATATTCAGCATCCTTCTCATTGGTCCTGGTGCTCTGGAAATTCACATTTCTGGATCCGTACTTAATGCAGATATACCAGGGCTAAGGACTAAATCACTATGCCTCAAAACAGAAAAGAAATCTACAAACACAGTGGAGAACTAATAAATTGTTTTGATTTACATATAAAGACATCTATCTTGTCAATCGAGAATCTGCGGCCACAGGCCTAATGCTGAACTATGTAACCTTATATTACACATTGGCTAAATCAATTGTAGTGTGAGCTCTTCATAAGTAAACTGAGGGCAATACCACTTCCCCTATCTCATACAAAACTGATTCCTTATTTATGACTCCTTTGGAAAGGAAACACTAAGTAACTATTTTTATTGTTAGAATATGCAAAGAAATCCAAAGGGGCAGAGCACGGGTACTTTGTGGCAGCAAAGCTAATCAAGAGCTAATCTTCAAATTGGAAAATAATAAATTAAATACTATCCTGGCCAGGTTGTTATACCTTTAGGTCACTGTTTAATTTCTCTTTTAATTCTTACCTCATTCTACTTTTCATGTTTTATTTGTTATAATTTCAAAAATCTTGTCTTTAGCCGTTCATAGTATAGAAATCTTAGGTAAAGCTTTGTCAGGTACTAAAAAATCTGCTGTATCAGGGTTAACAGAAATGTGTAGATATCAGGGGAAAGTAATAAGCTAACAGACATGATAGGCATCTATTGCTGATGGCATCAACAGTGATATGCAAAAAAAGTAAGTTTGCAAGCACCTGTACTAAGCTAGTCTGGTACTTAATTTCTATTTTATAAACATTATCTATCACTCTACTTAATGTGCAAAGTAATAAAAATCTGCAATTTAAATAAAAATATATTTTCCTATGTAGAGCATAGGGCATCACACACAAGTCAACTTCCCTCTTTCCTTCTCCTTTTGTTCTTACAAGCAGCTAAAAAAATTAATATATTTTTATTTTCCTGAAAAGCCAATAACCAGGCTTAAGGTTCATCACTTATGGTAAAAAAAGAAACATGAATACTCTAAAACAGATTTATGTTTTTATTTAGCTTTCATTAGGACTTACCTTGGAAACACGAGTTATGATATCGACTTTCCGGTGTACTGATGTTATCCCTTCAGAGAAAACTGACTGGAAGATAATACACTGAGCTCGTTCTGTGAAGTTTGGGATCTGAGATAACTCATATAAAAACCTGTGGAAAAAAGAGTATTAATGAATCTTTATATTTTTTATCTGTGGGGTACATAACAGATCAAAGCTGTAGTATCATGAAATATACATGAAATCTTTCCTACTTTGAATCAAATCTGACAGAATTTATAATTGTTATATTCTTTATGCTCAATGTGTTAAGAAATCTTATCAAGAAAAAGACATGAATCGTTATCACACCAATCCATTAACCCACTATCACAGCTGCATAGTAATAAATAGAAGAATCATAAACCTAGATCATAGGTTTAAAAAAGAAAAAGAAAAAGGAAAGAGCTAGAGAAACACTATCTATTTACTGTTTTCACTCATCTGTTTTTGCTTCCCTTAAAAATGTGCCCAGCAATACAGAACTCAATATATTCCTACAAGGTTATTTCATAATATAAAATGTCTGCCAAGAAATTTCTTCTGATGCTTAGCCTCAATTTTCTTTTACTAATTTGCACCACACTTCCAATTATATAGCAGCATGTTTTATGGTAATGCACCTAGCCGTGTATTCAGCTCTAAAATACTTGCAGATTATATCTCTCTTCAGTCACTGTTCAGCAAAGTTATTAACTCTTTATCTGTCCTCATATATACACTTGCCTCAGGAGCCTATTTCAGCTTTCTTCCTTTAACTCTTTGGTGAATAAAAATAAATAGAAGCATATTCAACAACTCCAGTTCGGAAATCACAAAATGAAAGCATCCCAAAGGCATGAGTAATTCCTCCTTTTTCTCTTCTTCAATTTAAAATGTAAAAGCTTGGCTAAATAATACAAGAAGCTTTAGCACTTCTTATAATAACAGGGTTTGCATAATTTGCTTTGTGGGTTTTGAGTCTAGGTTTTCAGTGATACACATGCTTTCTTGAAATCCAGAAACAAGCTGTCTTTTGCTCCAATATCACTTTAGAAACATTCTTCTAATCTCCTGTCTACAGATATTCTTAGATCCCCCTTAACGCAATGCTGTAAAGATTTTTCTACCTCACGGAATTATAGGAAATTCTGTGAACCATTATTAGCTTGAATTCTTATTAAATTTATTTTAATTATTTAAGGCAATACATCTGATTTCTCCAAATTATTTCTTTTTCATAATAAATTAATATCAGTATCTTCAAATCCACTTTGTAAATTTCTCATGCTTTGCTGAATACATAGTGACTGCCTAAAAAAAAAAAAATAAATCAGCAAAATCCACCTGTGGCTGGTGTGAAACACTACATTTTAATTGGAATATAATTTTTTTCCTTCTTTTTCTTTCTTGCCTGTTGAAAAAAGTCTGTTGTGAGACAAGGACTGGGGAGGCCTGGCTTGGCTCTTACACTTAAGCAGTGGGGAAAAAAGAAATGCCAAGCTGGTATTAATAAAAATGCTTCCTATTGGGAATGAATGGTATTGCCAGGAAAAAAAAAGAGGATACTTTGCACTTTGTGTGAGAGGGACAAAAGAAAGAAAAACCCAACTGCTTCACTAAAGTTTTAACATACATACATTTTAAAAGTTTAAATTGAAAAAGTCAAATGACACATATTCTTGCCTTCCCTTGAAAAGGGAACTATATCCTACACTGCTGGTCATCAGAATACAATATAATTGTGCCGAGAGTTAAAAGAGCATCAGCATAAGAAGAAAATGTCTCCAGATTTTGGAATTCAAAGTATTCAATGTAAATATCCAGACAGAACACTTATAACTGAAATCTGTCACAAAAAGGAACCTTAGTGACTACAAATGTAGTTACTAAACACGAAGTCATGGCATGAATCTGTGGTTATCAAAGATAAACCACCAATTCAGGTGGACAAAACTTTTGGAGATAAAAGAATATTCTTAGTTCAGTCATTTTTGCAATTTTATTCTGAGAAAAGTATGATTTTGACTTAAAGTAGTGATGACATGACTGGGACATAGCTTTTTGATGGGTTTCTCATTGCTACACTTCTTATGGCCTAAAGTAAACAATTTACTGTTCATCTCTGTGAGGTCCATTTTACTCCTCTCCTGCAGAAACTGTAAATAAAAAATGCATTTACTTGAGAACTCTTATCCTACCAGAATCTTGTAGTAAAGGACTTGAGAGTACTTTCAAGCCAGGTATATTACCATGTTGTTAGTGTAACAGAACATTCTTCCAGAAGATAGACAAAGAAGGCTGATTCTATGGAGGTCAACTATTTATCAGTTCACATTTATCCACATTTGAAGAATATAAAATTCAGAAATATTTTTTGGAGAAAAAGGTGTCTCTAATCCTGCAAGGTTCTAAGTAAATCAGCAGGATTTAAACTGAAATCAAACGAGAGAGGTGTTCAAAGAGAAGCAAATGGCATTACCCGGACAGCAATTAATAGCTCACTACTTCCTGAATTCAAACTACATACGATAAAGGAAAGCTCAGTACCATATTTTGCTACTATTTCCTTCATTAGTATTTCTTTCACAGTAGAGAGGACTTCACAGAGATTATATTGCAACTAAAAGGGTCTTCTTGGAAACTAGCTAAAGCATCTGTATCTTGCTAGCAAAACCTCAAATTGTGGCCAGTTGTGCACATAAATCTTTATCATGTTAATGAATATTAGCATTTTAACAACTATTATCATAAAGCATAATTCAGGGGGGTATTGTCATGTTGCTGTCATACTTACAGTTTGTGCCAACAATAGCAAATTTAACATGCCAGCAAAACAAATCAAAACCACATGTGTAGGAGAGCATCAGTGATACCACTAAAGCTTTCTATTTGTCTGGTGATGCAAGCATTTAAAAATGGCTAAGATTTCCTTTAGCCTTCAGTGAATTCACATCAATGGTTTCATTATATAAATGCCTATTGCTAGTATTTGCAACAATCTGATAAATGGTTTCGTTTGCACTTCTGTTCTGATCCTCATTAACGAAAATATGTGAGGCTTATGCCCTATAGCAAATATTTTTAATCACACATACAAATTTAGCGCTTTCCTGTCTTTAACCTTTTATGGAGTTAATATGCATAGTACAGTTCCAACAAATCTCCAGTTCTGCATTTAGGTTGATTTAGAGGCTGACTTAGACAACAAAACCAGCAGCACCTGATCTACTGAGTTTTCAGAAAGGACATTATTCCGAAGGTACAATAAAATTTACATAAGTGCATCATCAGCAAATTGTTTTCCCCTTGAGGCAACATTTTACAAAGCTAGTTTTCTTAACCTATATAGTTTAATAATAGGGTAAAAATTGGTTAATTAAGACTCGCAGAGAGAACACAAAGAGTAATAATTGATAAAAAGTAGCTTTTGTCTTTGACACTACTATTTCACTCTGAATGACCAGGTGTAACTGCTTTATTCAGTTCTTTACTTTTAATTATGGAACAATGATAGCATAAATCCAACTTTGTGTTTAATTAAGATCGACCTCTCTCCACTATAATTTACAAAAACAGACAAGCTTTTATAACTCTAGAGCTCTACAAGATTTGTATTCTCCAGAACACAAAATGCATTAATATTTATTTCACTCAGACATACAGCAAACAGATTGCCAAAGATTCAAGCTCTGGAAAACATCAACTAGTCACACAATGTATTCTTATGCCCCAAGCCAATGCAATGAAAGCCATGGATCTGGGATGCAAGAACAAGCTAGTATATACACTTTACAGATACTTGTCTTCGTAAGTCTTACTCAAGAATGATAGTCACTCTTAACCAAGAGTAAGCGTGATAGCCTCATTTCCCCAACATTAACCTGTTCCCTAGTGGACAGTCACAAATGAGTATTCAGCTGCCTTGTGTTAGGAGAAAGAGGAAAAAAAATTATGCTCTTCACCACTAACATTTTAATGGGGAAAAAAGGTATGAAAATGTAGTATTTCTGACATCAACCAACCATATACTACCTCTGCTGTTTCAGTTCTTCCTCCCACTAGCCTATCCTATGCCAAAAACAGCAGAAAAGACAAAAACAGACAAGAGGGAAAAGGAAGCAAGATGGCAGAGAGGCCTCAGGGCAGGAAATTGCACTGTGATTAGAAGAGGATGGAAGTACAAAGAGAAAAGTAGCAAAGTAGCAGAAGACAAACACCACTGGTAGGCCAAAATCTGAAATCAAATGTATACACTAAAATAAAATTCAGGATTACCATTCTGCTCATGGATTCTTGTGATTCTCACATTGGTCTAAGGTTTATTACAACAGAAGGAGCAACACTTAAGAAGTTTTTCATCCTAACAGTTGTCACAGCCCACAACAGTCATAGGAGATGAACTGTGGAATCAGCCTTGTAGGTCTTCAATCAGCATGACCAGAGTGTACACCGTGTCTTTGTCACAGGACTCGCCAAAACCCTCTGTGTAGAACTTTCAAATAATCAACAACCAAAATCATTCTGACCCTGCTTTATGACACATTAATTTAGCCCTAAAAGCTCTAAGGGAAGGATAAGCCTTTTACAGATGTGAGAATGGGAACAGAAAATTTTATTGATTCAAGGCTACATATTTTATCAGTTCTGGTGGTCCAAGCTGACGTAGTAAAATCTCCCATGTCTGAAAAAGTTATGTGATAAAGGCAAAGTTTACATCATGTCTTGAAACACACAAAAAAGTCAAAAATTAGCTACCAAAAATTATGTATCAAGATTCCTTTTCACATATCAGCAAAGGACTATACTATATAATGATAAAATATTAAAAAAAAAAAATCATCTTACTGTTCTGGTTTATCCAGAAGCTTCAGCTCCTCCTCCTTTGAAGTCTGGTAATATTGCTTGATTTTCTCCAGTTCATCCTTTTGTGCTCTCTGAGTGAATTAATATAAAGTAATTAATAACTAATTAATAAAAAAAATTAATGAATTACTAATTTACCTGTTTGTCTGCAAGTAACAATTACATTGTCTATTGGGAAACATTTAGACTATGCAAAAGAGTGAGGCATAAAGGTCCATGGTAAATTCCTTTAGTGCCTGTTAGTGCCATTTAGTACCAATGGCCACAAACCAAAGCATCCTTGTAGAGCACAGCACTGCTATTAGGATGCTTCATGCAGTTTAGGTTGGAGAGGTAGCTCCAATACCTCTACAGCCAAGTGTAAATGAATTCTTTCAGGCAACACAGTTCATGAATGCTATACATTTCGTCTACTGAGCAACTTGGGTAAGGACAGCAATGCACTAGCCCAAGTTAACTGTTTTAGTCATTTACAGCTCAAATGAGAAAAATTCAGCATGTTAGCACAAAATAGGCTTCAAGTAAGGACAGTATTTTTCAGGCGGTTCAGGAGAGAACACTGCTAGGTGTTACGCCTTTTGTTACATTTTAACCTTATTCCAAAGGCACTCCACTGTTTTAAATTTCTGACATTTAAGAACTAAGCCAGCAAGAGAAATAAGCACGTCAATGGGTATTTTTTTATGTTACCTATTTTATTACTGTTAAATTCCCTAAAGGCTTTTTCTATATAATGTCTCTAGTCTAAAATGACAACATAAAATAAAACTTTACTTATAGTGTGTCTGAAATACTATGGTGATTAACCACAGCTTTACCCCAGCTTACTTACATTTTCATATAGTGCTTCCAGTGTTTCCAGATCTACTATGGAGTCATCAACACAAAGTATAGCTGTATAGAATACAGTCACAAATTAGATGCTAGAAAACAAGAGTTCAATTCTGTTTCCTGAGAAATGTACTAAAGAGACCTGACCTAGCCAAAGGACATATTTGTATCCAGTTAATATTTTATTATTTTCAGCATTTTATTTTTATTCTGACTTCAAGTCACAGCACTCACATGAGAACTTACTACAAACTCTGCCTCAGGAGAATTGAGAGCTTTTCCTCTTCAGTATACTCAGCAGTCAAAAATATGACCTGCCAGGTACTCAGCTGATTGTGTAGCTGGCCAGGCAGGAGAACATGAGAACAACTGATACCAGACAACAAACAGCACAGATTTCATGGTAGCTTAGAAGGCTGGATAGGAAGGAATTGAGAGTTTAGGTCTCCCTATGTGCATGGGAGATCAGGGAGAGATGAAAACAGGGAGATCCGATTGTCTTGTGGCTAGCAATCTTGGGAAGTAGACAGGTAGACAAACCTGCAAGATTTGCAAGTTGCAAATTTGCAAGCACAAAAGATCGTGCTACAGATTTTTAAGGTATCTTCATAGAGCAGCTCATGTTTGAGTTAGCTTTATCCACTAGAAAACTACACACATGACAATTTCCAGACGAATACTTTTAAACATCACACAGAGACACCTAAAGTATATGCTTCAATGATTAATTATGCCTCATTACCCAAAATGAAAAGTCTCAAAATGTTTCCTATCTTAGTTCCAAATGTTACTACGTTTGGAATATATGGCATTAGGTATTTCCAACATCTGCAAATCCCATTACAATTTAGGCAATGTATTGGGACTCTTCTGAAACCTAAATAGGATTGGTTCATGGTGCTTACTAATGCTCTCTAATGTTAGATTCCAGTAAGCTAGGAGATGCATAGTGGAATAGAAATAACTTTGGATGTTTGATTTTCCTGAAACCAGCATTTCATCAAGATTCGTAATGGGACTAGGCAAAATTTCTGAACTCCTGACTTATGTTTAAATGTTACTGGGAACATTAATCCCAAAAGAATCAAGCTTAAGGCCTCTACCAATTTTCCACATAACCAGTGACTCATCCTTAGCTAGTATCTGATAACTTTTAATTTCAACTGTAGTATATTTCTTCAAAGGAAACTTGACTGCTTGAGAATTTAGAAGATTTTAAAACCTCTGGATGCATTTGCAATCTATTTTTGAAAGGGGCAAGGCACACATCTTTAATTATTTAAAAGTAATAAGCTTTCACCTGCTTTTCCACCTACCCTATGATTTTACATTGTGAAATTAACCAGCAGGCTAGTAAATTTTCTCTGTGGCAGGCTAATTAATTTTATTAAAAGGTCCAATGACATTTAGAATGTTTTAAAATTTTGCCTGTCAATTATGATTCCATCTGTTGACATTACACCTTGGTTAGAAGCAAAGAATTATACAGAAGGAGACAGTATCAGCGAAAAAAAGCAGTATCTCCAACTATTTTTGTCCTACTGGAAAGATTAAAAAAAAGCTCAAGAGTGTAAACAAATACAAAGCCTGAACAGCCAAGCTTGACAAAAATCTTTGTTTAAAGAAAAATCATTAGGGATTGAATCTATGAGATCATCTGTTGGCTCTTGCAAGATGGTTCCATGAGTTGCATTATCTACTGTATTATCCAATGAAATTTCAAAAGAACCTAAGAGATTGGAAAATCTATTGGAAAATTTGTTTCACAGTCCAACATATTTAATTGTTAAGATTTTAAAATACGCATATTGAGTTCAAAAACTTCCCCCTGTGGTTTCACTTTCATCCTATTTTGGAATATTCTGAAATCTGCTTACAAGGAGAAATTTATTTGTCCAGAGTTATCTAGAAAAACAATTTATTGGAGGTAATTTGAACTTGTACTAGAAATGCAAAACATATAACTAATAGTAGATTTTTTCAGATACAGAACTATTACAATGAGAGGAAGTAGTTTGAAAAGAACACTTTAATAAGAATATCAAGATTTGTACAAATTTGTATTTTCAGTCAGAGATTTGTTACAAAAAAAGCCCCAAAATCACAAAGTGGTTTTTAATGCTGTATTTTCTTATCCATGTTTCTGTACTCAACACCAGTTCTAACAAATCAGCATTGTTTTGAAGTGACATGATAAAGCAAAAAATGTATGAGATTAAACTAATAAAATACAATCTGATAAATAAACACATTTTTAACAGAATTGTTAATAATCAGTGTTAAGAGACATTAATATGAATTATTTTCTCTTTTGGACAAGTATGTGATTGTATAAAAGTACCAAGAAAATATTTTCTGATTTACTTGCTATACAACCTGTCCTGCTATTATTGGCAATGTCCATGCAGACAGGCTGCAGTTAAAACTCTAGCCATATTACTCAATGATAGTTGGACATCTTAGGATGTTAATATATGTAGAGATACACCCCCAAAAAGTCAGAAGTACTGCCAAAATCCACACAGACTCCTTTATTTCTTCTTTATGTATTTTAATATCTTTATCTTTGTCCTTACATCTTTTTTCATTCAAACTGATCGAACTTAATGCCATACACATTTGGAGCAGAAGACAAAAATGAAAACATGTAAAATTATGAAGACTGACCCTTTTCTAAAAAAAGAAGCATTGATTTTGAAAAGCTGGAAGAAATCCCCAAATTCAGAGCTGTCTTAGTATTCTTCATATTCTTAAAATACGGCATGTGCAATACATTCACAGTATGCTGTGTAAATTAACTTGAATTGGGGCAGCTGAAAAACCCCCATTACACTAGATCAAAGAAACTAATTATTTTACTTTTTACTTAGAGTTACAAGGAACAAAAGCTTCTTAATTTTTCTGTGAAAAACAAAACCTAGTTTTAATCATATGTATATTAACATGATTAAAATTAATTAAAACCTTGATAAGTTTTTCAAAATGCTCTTCCTCATACAGTGAGTTTAACCATGATACTTTACTGCATTAAATCTCATTATATCAAGACTCACATAAATGTAAGTAATATAGATGAAGTATCATAAATCTACAAAAGAGGCTCCAAAACAATTAATAGCTATTACAATATCAATCATCACCGGTGGTTTTTACTTTTATCTTGCTTTCTAGTTAGCTGTCTTACTTACACTGTCAGTTCAGTTAGAATATTTCACCTACACCTCACAATATGTCGAAAGGAAGTAGACTCATGCTGTGAAAAGCTGGTAATTTTATTGGGTTCCTCTACCTTTAAAAAATCTGTTACTTGGCCAAGTCTGGTTTCTGAGATCCTTTTTTGCAGGGAAATTGAGGCAAACATTTTTATGTGGCCTATGGTGTCTGCTCACAACAAGAAGAATTTATATACACAAAGATCATTAGTGCAGGGTTGCACCCATTAGGATATAATAACCGTCAGCTAGGACAAAAAACAGATCAGCATCATGCATTCAAACTAACAGGCACACATAAAAATACTTGCCAACTACATTTCACATACTAAGAGTATTGCTTCGAATAGAAACTTGTACCAAAGGTTTTTAACAGACTAACTTTTTAAAAATTAATCTAACTGTAAAAAACAGATTCCCTACTGCACGGATTTTTCACATACTCTGTTTTATCACTTCAAGAATGTAATCCAAAGAAAAGCTGAGAATTTAAAGCATACTGTGTGCAGTCTACATACAACTGTAGAACTTAGAGGTTAAATATGAAAAAGATAGTTCTCTCCTCTTAAGCAGCTTAAATACCCACAGTCTTAAGGCTGACTCTGATACACAGCCTCACTCCTACTAAACACATTTTGGTTAAATCAGGATTTAAGTCCTGCTGACAGAGCTTACATATAGTCAAGCAGTATCAAACCACCTAATGTGACAATTAAACTATGAAATATGAAGAAATCACCTTAACTGCTCCCTAATGATAAAACAGAAACACATCATTTAAATAAAAAGAGCTTGCCAAAGGTACATTTATATGACCTGGAAGTACTTCCTTGTTTTATGTAGTACATTCTGCTGAGTAAGGCTTGATTTCATGGGAACCATGAAGCCCATCACTGGGAAATTTAAACTAAATTGTGACTGATCTAGTCAATTAGAAAATGACTATGATTGTTAAATACAAATCCCCACTTGGCAAAACTGCCTAAAATATCCAAATTGCTCTTGTCTACTTCAACAAACTGATATGTTCTAAACTTATTTAAAAGGTTTTCTCCAGTATTTAACTATCATGCAACACAAAAACCATTAAAATGTACATTACAAAGAAGCACCATGGGCACAATGTAGGGTTAGAAGACTAGGAAAGTTCAACTCCTGCAAGAAGTCATGAGAAGACGACTCTGGCACTAATGTTAACCTACCCACATCAGGCTGGATGCCCAAGGCAGATTCACAAAAATGTATGTTGTGAATTTTCCAGAACAAAGAAAATAACTTTTAAAGAAAATTGTTTCCCAACTTCTGAGATGGGTATGCAGCTATCTCTATACTTCCTGCACAGTATACAGTATATATAGAATGCATATATATAATAGTCTGTGTAAGTGGAAGTCACACAACTTTGCAACAAGAGATTTTAAGCCTTTATAATCTAGACTTCCATCCTGCAAAATATTTCAGTTGAAACCCCAGTAAAACTCTTTTTACATAGTGCAAGCAAGAAATATTCCAATGCATTTATCTTCACCCAGAAGTATTTCCAAATTATGATAGAGAAAGGAACTGTGAAACTATTTGTGCTGCATGATATGGTTAAAACACAAATTGGGATTCAGAAATTCTGAGCACACTAAGGTCTGCAGATTAGAGTTGCTTTGGAATAGTTTGCCTTATACACATAGAACATAGTCTTTCAGATGCTAAGAAAGGTGCCTGGTTAGTAATGATACTGTTCTCTATAGTTTAGATGTGCCATAAACCATAGATTGCACTAAGACAATGCAACCTATTTATGCAACTTCTATGGCCTCTCATTAGAGGAAGACCCCACAGAAATGCCAGGATGATTAGAAACATAATATAGAATTAGAATGGTTATTGGACCGATCATCAGTCTGGGTGAGTTAATCTGCTGTTCATATTCTTCCAATTATTTACTCCAATATGTTGACAATGGAGGGTAAATCACAAAGTTGGAGAAGAGCAATCAAACACATTTCAACTGGTTGACCGACATTGTACAATAGTATCATAACCATGTTCTTTCTAGAAAGTTGGTCCCCTCCTACAATGCTATGCAAAAGATTTTGATGCAGAGTGGCATGATAGTTATTTGCATTAGAATATCATGACTGTGACACTATAATAAAAATATATTCCAAATTTGAGGAGCAAGCAAATAAAAACCAATAATGGAGGAGAATCTACAAAAGCAGATGGCATAACCTAGGCTTTTTAACAAAATCCATTCTAATCCATCCCATCTAAGTGTCATCAAATAAATTTCTCTAATATTTTCAAAGCTTAATATGCCTCTGCATAGATAATTTACATTGTTGGTGAACACAAGAATGTTCCAAATGCACAATAAACATACCAGGTCCCCATACGTGCTATTACAGGTTGGCCAGTGCTATTCTAATTTAATAAATGGAGTCTCAGACATTATATTTAATTGCTTAAAATCTAGGAAAGAAAAAAAGAAATAGTAAATTAGGATTAGAAGCAGCCTCAATGCCAAGGATCCGCATTAAATTCTCCCCTTTACCACATAGGCTAAGTTCTGTCAGCATTGCAGTGCTACAGCGTTAAACTCTTGCCTTGGGAAACGTACTAGCAAAGCCTGCAGCTGTTCTGCGTGGAGTAATATGGCACTTTATTGCCACAAAGAGCACAATAAGCTATAAAGTGTGCATCTGGTGTGATCTACAGCAGGTTTGGTTCCAAGGAAAATATACCAGCATGTGAGACCATCTAGTTAATGCATCCTGATGCAAATCAGGGGTATTAGACAGTGAACTCTTTCCAGCAATGTACAGAAGCAGAACTTCCGGTGCCCCACAATTTTAGTGGCAAAACGCAGGTATGATGGAGGTAGGGAGGGATTTGGGAGAATCACTTTTTTGGACATAGGCATCTACATTTTATCTACATCCCATTTTCTGTAACTAAAATTTTTTTTCATCTGGGCTGCCCCACAATTTTGCCAGTTTACTCTTGAACAAAGATCTCAGCAGCTCATGGGTAGCTGGCACAGATGACATACGCTGCAGAAAAGAGTATTATTATGTGTTTTCCAGTACACTGCTATTGCTAGCTACTGTATTGGCAACTGAGTGACTGAAATGTTGCCCTGTAAAAAGTTGGGACCAGCGCCCACACAGGGTCCTCACATACAGCTATAATCAGCATTTCCCATTAGAAACAGAACTGAAACACCTCACTGTGGAATGAGTTGTAATATTTCAACAGCAAACCCACACAAGTAGTCTTGAGCCACAAGTTTGTCTCTCAAGCTGTAATATTTCAGCTGAACGATGATAGGAAAAGTAAGACAGAAGTGCATTGGTACGAAATGGAGATTACTTCTCTAAGTATGTAGTGTTAAAGCATGCTCCTTACCTAACAGCTGATCTCCACTATTCCTCACCTCTTCTTTACAAAGGTTTTTAAAAAACACAGAGAAGCAGCCTTGAAAATAATCTTAAACCTATGCACAATGTGATTATTGCTATTTGATTTTTAAATGTAAATACAGATCCTATATAGCATAGTGAGACAGACAGATTTTCTGTCTGCTTCTTCTGCTCAGGAAATGAGTATTATTAATAGTGGTGTAATCAGAAACTATATTACCCTCTTCAGTACCAGATTCACCAATAAAATTTGTTAGCGTTCTCAGAACATTACAGCACCTAGGATCTCGCCTCCTCTCCCCACCTAGCAAAAAGCTGAGTATTAAGACAGGTGCAGCATGACAATGTTAACTTTCCCTCTGCATCATAGAATACCAACATTGCCAAAATAATTATTCAGTTTTACATTGTCTTCTCCCTAGACTGTACTCAGATACAGGAAGAATTTAAATTATCTGCAAAGGATGAACTTCACTCTTTCAAACAAACGTGTGGGAGATTCCCTTCCTGAAGTGTGGCAGCTGGCTCATTATCAAATGCAAACTGAAACATCTGGGTGCCAGATATGGTCACTTACTTGTTTTGCACTGCTGAGATATCTACAGAATATGCTGTGAAGCTATTTAATTTGATAGATGCAGAAATCTCACACTATTTTAAAGAAGGATGTAATTTTTCTTGTGATTACTCATTTTGTCTTCTCTACAATTTTGCATGCATCTGTATGCATAGGGCAGTTCAAGTGAGGACAGTTTTTCTATATATGTACTTCTGTAACTGCTACTTTAGGGTAAACACTACACTATACATAGACAGTAAATTCATCTGTATGTGGCTTTTCAACAAACATGGTCAGAAAAGCTTGCAATAAAATTAGATATCCCTTTTTTTTCGTTTTTACTTTCTTTGGCTTCAAGTTTCTTCATTCTCTGTTGCAAGCTGTCAAAGACCATTAACTTTTCTCTTCCTTGTCTTTCACATACTGAATTATGCAATGGAAATTGGCTTGAAAAAAGGCATAAGTGCTTAATTTTCATGTTTCTTAGAGGTAGCTCTTTGTAACTTCACTTTGTGGAAAAAAAAAAAAGACCTTTGGCAGTCATCACCCAATGATCATATGCTTTTTTGGTTAGGTGTTGCCATGAGCTATTTAGCTTATTATGATATTTTTTCATCCACTAAATTGACTCTAGTGGTCTTCAAATAATTTGTCTGCTGATAGGCAGGACTGCTCACAGATTTAAATTAAACAAAATACTAGGACATGAACACACACTAAAAGACAAACTCATAGTTCTACTGTTGTTTTCATTGTAGTATGCATTTCTAAAGATCCTCTCTACAGAACAGATGTTTTCCCTGAGTTTGGTGAACTGTTTTTTTTCCCCAGATAGCCTCTGCACACAGATCTTGATTAGAGTCACTCATCCTGCTTTGTAATACATTTCAAAAAGAAGTTCCACTAATAGTATTCCCAAATCCTGTTTGTATCTCCTAGCTGTTTCCATAAGCAAGAGGCAGCATATCCTATTGCTGCCTTGAGCAACACATGTGGTGACAGGCCAGTCATTTGCTACCTCAGAATAGAGAGGGTGATGAGTTACAAACTTTCTTTCAGTGACAGCACTTGTTTTGGTGTCTCTCTTCTACCAACACTCTAATTTTCATTAAACTTGTAGGACTACATTAGCTATGTCTACAACTGCAAGTAGTGCAGTATTTAGAAATGGATTTGTAGGCAGCAACAGCTGGTACTGAGGGTCCAGTATTCACACTTCACACATTTCAGGGTGTTTTATCTCTCTCTCATCTGATCCTGTGGAATTTAAAACCTGCTATAGGTGGAGACTGCTGGCGTGCACCTAGAGCACATCTTCTCATTTAATTCTGACAGATGTTTGTGCAGTCTGAGACTGCTCTGCATTGCTCTGCAATGCAAACACAGCAAAGGGGACAACTGGTAGATTTGATTCAAAAGTGCATTGCTGATTCAAGCTAAAATGCTAGTGTATATATACCCAAAAATTTGATTTATTCTTTTCTCTTTAATTTGGTATATATTGGCCAGAGGGTTTCAAAAGTTATAGAAGTATTGCAAATGACTGAGAGACACAAAAACAGAGAGAGAGAGAGAGAGAGAGAGAGAGAGAGAGAGATGTTCTATTTTAGTAGAACATCATGGCATGGAAAACAAAAAGTCATGAAAACATCTCTGAAGATACTTAAGAATACCACCCAGTTTTTTATAATACAGCTGCTATCCTATCCTATGCTGCTGTAATTCCTGCCAGCAAATTATTCAGACCTTTAGTAATAGCAGTTTTTTTCCATCTCATTCTGATACCTTTCACACAATACTGGCAGTCACAAAGTTATTCCTTCTTTTTGTTGTTTCTCTCCATCCCAAGAGACATCTGTAAGCCCTTGTGCTTTTAAAGCACTAGATGCTCAAAGGCTCTTCTGAAATTAATAATAATCAATGCCAGCAGCATCTCAACACCCTACCCAGTATTTGCATGTGATGGAGGGAAAACAATAGCAAAAAGGAGACATCAACTTGAATTCTTCCAGCAGTTGTTTTAAATGGTGAATATTTTCCTTTTTTTAATGTGAAAAAGAAATAAACAATATCCTTAAACAATATCTTTTTAAATCCAGAACATAAGCAGAATCTGAATTACCCCAGTGTTCTGAAAAATCTGTATTTCTCTACAGTTGTATTGGCAAACTCAGATGATTTCTACCAGTAATGGAATTTATACACTGAGTAGCCCTATGCTTTGAAAAATTCCATCCAGTAATCATCTTTCTGATTGCTACGTGGTAACTGCATCAGTCTGGGATGTGCTTTTTATACTGCTAATGAAGCAAAATTTAAACATCCAACAAATACCGACTGCATGTTTGAAGCCCAAAAGATTTATATAAATGCTCTCCATTTAATTTTTGTCAGTGGCGGACTTGCTTAAGAAAAAGGAGGGAACTGTAGAGAAGGAACATGAAGCAGTTTTGAGGAAACACTCTACTGAAAGTGATATGCGAACTGAAACAGTACAGAAGGAATTGTACCTAAATTCAATCCTGATTATTTCGGTGAAATTTTACATATACTGGAATATACTGGAAGAATGATTTTTCTGGTATCTTAAAGAGGACTATATTCAAAGCACATTCTGTAACATAAGAAATTCTCTGAAGGGGGCTATGAGAAAATATCCTTGCAAATATGATACATTAAGTGTAAGAAACACTTACCTTGTTGAATATCCTTCATCTCCAGGTGCAAACTGGATATTAAAATTCCTACAGTTTGAGACCGTTTTCCATCCAACAATTTGATAATCTAGAAAGATAATGCAAAATTATCTGAGATCAAATGAACACTCTACACAGGATTCATTCACATTAATGACAGAAGCTAATTTGTGAATTGAATTCAATGGCTCCCCAAACATCAAACCTTTTTATTAACTAAATGTGGTAGTAAGACCTTCATCTTTTCTCTATGCTCTGCACCTTAACAAATGGCTGATAAATGTAAGCTTGAATTCTCACCAGGTCTAGTAAAGAAGATCACCTCTTACTAGTAGGATGCTATTAAGAAGGAAAAAAAAGGCATATCAAATATTTATTCCGGAATATACTTTTTTCCCCTTCTCCTTAAGGTGATCAGGGCAGAACTATTTAAGACACTTTAAGTACATCACAAGTTCCTTAGTTTGTCTGCTAGTTTATATTTCAGTGTGAACACATTTAAGTCTATCTTTTTGACAAAGGATCAATTCCTGTCCAAGGAGAATTGAAGAATTATCTTCTTATGCCCTCTCAACACCATTTCTGGAACACTAGGGGCTACAGAGAGGATTTCTTTCACTCTTATCTGAATATGCTTCTTCCACACCCTTGACACTTCATGGGGATTTAAGGATTTTGTTCACATTTTGGGTAATAGACACTTGTTAGTAAAAAATACTGACATTCAGATTGTAATCTTTTCAGATGCTGGGTGGGGGGAGGAGAAGAAAAAGGAAGGAGGGAAACCTTGCGAAAGTTATTTTGGCTGTTTGAATTTAGTGATACTGATGTGGATCAGTCCATAAATAAAGCAATGAAAAGTAAACCATCAGAAATTTAGAAGTGTAGTTCAGATGTTAGAAATGTCAAAACCAAACTTTCCACAATGTCTGGACTGTTGATATTTGTGATTTTGATTCATGTCATAAGGAAAATACAACAGCAGCACATCACAAAATGCAATACAGACATAAGTTCTTCAAAATAAGAAATGTTCAGATCCAAGCAGTTGGCTTACTTCATAGTGTTGAAGAACAAATACTATTAAAAATACTAAATAATATGTAAAATTAAAACTAATAGCTAAGTTTTCCCTAAATTTATATTCCTAGTATCCAAACAATATTTAATGTGTATGTATCCACATTTAATTTTAATAGTTGGGTGACACTAATATATGGATATTTAATAATATTAAAAACTTTAAGTAATTGTTATCCCTTATCCCTGTAATAGTCTTATAGCTGCTCACATTACAGACAGTTAACTGACAAAATTTATACTAACCCATACAAGTGTTTCTTACCTATGTTTTATGGGATTTAGGAATATTTAACTGTGCAACTACTTAGTCACTCACCTATATAAAAGTAGATTTGTAGTTGAAAAATACAGGAAAAAGAGAAATGATAGTGACATTTTTCACCTGAAAATGTAAAGTTAGTTCTTATTTATGGACTACAGAAATCAGACAATACCTGAACAAGTTGGAATACATGCTGCCTTCAACAAAGATCTGACAGATATTTTATGTCCCTGTTGTAGGGACTCAACATGTAATGAACTTATGTTAAAGTAGACGTTTCATATTTTCTGCCAAAATTGCAAACAAAATCTATCCTGAGAGGTTTTTTTCAGCCTATATGTACAGCATATATGTTGGATATTAATAAAATTATATTATTTAAAGTGTTTTCTTCAAATGAGAAAGAATTCAGGCTCTTTATCTCCTGAGTACACAAGCAGACAAGATGATTTGGCTACAAGTTACCATAAATGAATACTCTGTAAGCATCACATCCTGTTGACTGTGGTATTTCAGAGCAAATGTAAATAACTGCTCAGTTTATCATGGTCATTTCTGAAGCTTTACATGAATTTGCTGAACTCCACAGCACATTAACTTCTTACAGGGATAATTACAGGCTTGACTAGTATGCAATTTGTATAGCATTCACTGACCTCCAAGTTGACCTTGTTCAGGGGCAAATTCATAGGTTGTCATAAACCCCATTAGACATGCCTAGTTTGAGGCAAAACCTTTCCAGACTATAGCTGTTGTAGACAATATGACATTTGAAATCATTCTATTAAAGTATTTTTAAGTGCTGATATATTCTCCAGATATGATTAAACTGACTCACATTGCTAAGCAAGACTTCCTCTTTAAAAGACTACTGAAAAAAATTTTAAAGAAGACCCTGTATAATTTTAAAAGTTAAAACAGAGATTCATGTTTTAAAATGGCCAACTAACTGTATGTTCACATGCATTTTAGACAAATGTACACATGGTCACAATTACCAGGCATCAAACTAGACTCAGACTACCTGAAATAGCTTCAACCAACTGAAATCTGTAACTGAAGGCTAATATTTTATTCATTAGAGAGCAAAAATGGAGCAACAAGACAACAGAATAGCTTAAACTGGGCATAAAACTACTCTAAAAACACAGCTGTAATGCTAAGTATTACATAGGACTTTTGTCATAGATTTTTAGAACCAATGTGTAACTTGAAAGATTTCACAACAAAAATATATAATCAGTAAAACAGAGAACGTATTTTCAGATAGACTAATTTTGCCCCAAATTATGGTTATTCTGGGGAAGTCACTGACAGGGAATTAAATGTGTGTGTAAATTCCAAACGGAAAGGAGACACAAAAAAAATAAGCAATTTTCCAGGTCATAAAAACCATAAGGCAAATAAAATGAAAGTTTGTAAAGACTGCATTGAACTATTTAGTCTATGCTTTTAAAAGACAAATCACTGATCACCTCTCAGCATATTGGGACTTGCTTGTAGCTGGCAGTGACAGGTAAGCAGCTAAAATCCAGCTGACGCCAGTTGATCCTGCTATGCCAGCTGGCAGGGTTTGCCAGCTGCCTGCCGCTCCTCCAGACTATGAATGTATTGTTGTAAAGGATGCAGCATCTTCTGGCTCAGTGACAAAATTGTGACTGCTGCTGCTAACTCATTTAATTCACTGATCCATAACATTATTTGTTCTATGTGGTGTTCCCCAAATACTTATTAATGTTAAGTTAGTGATTTGCTGTACACAAGTGCCCCTTCTACATCTTTCAAATATTTATCATCTAATTTAAAAGTGGAGACATATTGAAGCTTGAATAGATTCATAAATTATTCTGTCATTCCCGTTAAAAGGTGTTTCTCTAATGTAGCCAGAAATGTATTTCATTAAATATTATACAACAGACTTCACTGTTTTGTCTAACTGTAATGTCTACATTCTGTCCAGGACACTTACTGGTGCTGAAATCTGAACAGATTCAGTTTACTTTAGTGATTAAAAGCTAAATCCTTCCTCCTGCTGGTGCATGGATTCTTTCCATAATATTTAAATTTATTGAGAGAAACCATAAGCTAAAAAGCTGTCCTGCATATCACAGTGTTTCCCTCCATTCCCACTCATTAACTTTTATGGTGAAGTCAACAGCCTGGACCCATAAGTTGGCTGCTGAAACCCTGTTCAAACAGAGGAAGAATATCTTGCACAAGAAGCAAGTAAGTATGCCCCTCAAGCCATTCTACATAAACACCCCAAGAGTTACCAATGAAATTTCAGAAGCTTAAGACCACTCAAAGGAGAGCCAAGTTTAACTATTTTTTATTTAACATGGATGAACCATAGCTTTATATTTTTTAAATATTTTAAAAATATTTTAGGAGACATGTAATTCTATATGCAATTCTATTGGATTAAAAAACCCACTATTTTTAGCTTTTTGCTAAAGGACAAGCAAATGACAATTTCTTAGGACAAAATAGAAGGTAAGAAATGAGCTAGTAAGAAAATAAGTATCTTTATTCCTATCAAAACTGTAAAAACAAGACAAAGTCACAAAATAGATATTAACCCTTTATGGATATTTTCCATATCCTACATGGTTGCAGAGCTTTGTGATAAACAAGAAAATGCCATATTCATTCTTCTCATTACAGCACAAAAATTAAAAAGTGAGAGTGCCTCGGAAGAGCACGCACTAGCATTTTACTACTACAACAACAACTCAAGTTTGAACACTGTTTATTATCTTATGCAGACAGCTGAAGACAGTCATTGTGTTTCAACCCTGCAAAGCTTCCAACATTTTCTGCAGTATCTGCCCTTCTTGCGGAAACACAAAATTCATTAATTGTAATTCCTCATTTAGTTAGATGGACAAAAAACTTGCTGACAGACATATCCCTTTCAGTTAAAAAAATGCAATTCACTCAAAATATTGACACTCTTCTTAAATGAGAACACATGTTAATAATTATGTGAAGTCTGTTAGAGATAATAGACAACAGAAAAGCCATTATCTTTAATGTCCTCCTGCGTCTTTGAAATGATAATCATTGCACTAAAGGGCCAAAAATGATTGATGGACTTTCATTTGGAGCATACACCTGACACAAATTACTTGACATTTAGTCTTTTTTTTTTTGTAAGATGAAGACAGAGTGGCATCACAAACATCCAACTATCCTGTTTCTTGAAAAAGTATAAAAAGTACTTTAGTTTTTGAGGATAAGTTACTAACAAGTGTTCAAATATACTGGAAAAACTAATGTAACTTCAAAATATGTTTAAGTCCAACAATGGAGCTATACAATGTACATGGAATAAATCACAGCAAAGGAATGTTCTTTTTTAAATTACCTCTTTTTCAGGCTTACAGGGTATCATAGCTTAATACACAATGAATCATGTTTTTTATTTCATTCCAAAATATATGTCCTAATTCTGCCTTTCTTCTATTTGGTACTACAAGAACAGATTTTGGTTCTTCAAATTTAACAGGAAAGGGAGAACCTATGGCTTGAAAACTATTACATGTGCCTATCAACTTAAAAATTTGCATGGATATGTACAGACAAGAAATGTTAACAGTTTAGAATGAATGAAAGCAAAATCGTTTGAATGTAAAACTTCAGTCCTTTATCTGATATGAAAACATCTCTAGAAGACTTTCAGAGTCTGGAAAAGATGTTAGATCTTTTAAATTATATTCAAATCTATTGAAAGCTGAGTTCTTTCAAAAACAAGCTTTTTTTTTTATAAAAACATGTTAGAGTTTTAGTATGCTAATTGTTTTCAGTTTTCATTGTTTTCATAAACAGCTATGGACCTTAATGTTACTGTACAGTTGAACATCATGGGTATATAAAACTTTATAGTTGAAGTCCATTACAATTTCACAAATATAACTTACAATATGTTTTTTTTAATAAACTATACATTCCTAGACAAATGCTTTAATGCAAGTGTTAGTGGATGATACAATAGGTGCACAAATCATATGTCCAGAATGCTACAACTGAAATCTAAGCATAAGAAAATAAAGAAATGGTGATAAAAACAGTCTAGATTAACAGTTGCACTTTCACAAGCATGTCAGTGATACTTTAAAAATAGGAGTTAAAAATAGGAGTCATATTCACAAGGCATTTAAAGCCTAAATGCCCAATAGAATCAGTACCTAAACTGAAGTTGTGTACTAAAATAACCTGGTGGATCTAGCCCTTTTTCATCTTGATTTCCAAGAAGCTGTAACTTATAAGTAATTTTGAAACTACGTGCATTTGAAAAAGCTTAACTAAAGACCACAACATCTTAAACGGCGTAAATACTTTTAGATCCATTGTGTAGTGCCAAGCTGCATCATACCAGTAACTTATGTATTTAGATTAAGCTAACTGAATTAGCCAAAACCAGAGAGAAATTTATTTGATTCATGTTCAGGTGCTAATGAACTTCTTTATTTTTGTCCAGTAACTTCAACTTTGCCTGCTGCAAATTAAAACACTTCAGAACTGTCCTAGGAAATAAATCCCACTGCTTCTGTATGTTATTTATCCATCTAGAGTCTCTGGGAAAGTCAGGATGCAAGCAATATTCTCTTTTCCATTTCATAGATATCACATCCAAAAAAATCACTGCATTGTATTACCTTGTATAAGATTATAATACTTTTAGTTTTACACTTCAAAAGCATTCTTATGAGAGAAGAATTACATTTATTAATTCTTAAATATATTGCACATTATTTTGCTCTAATACTGGGAGATAACTAATAATTCATCTAGACAGTAAATTCTCCCCATCCAGAAAAGACAAATTCTACTCTCAAGACATAACACCTAAAAAAACTAGAATATTTATTTTGAACATTATCTACATATTGCTATAGAATTATTTACAAGCTTGCATATATGCAGAGCAGAAAAATGCACAAGAATAAGGGTTCCCCAAAATATTTCAGAGGATGTAGAGTTGGAAAAAAAATAAGAGGTTCTTCCAAAGCTGCTAAATTTTCCAAAGGAGTGTATGATCAAAGAAGCATGAGCAGCCATACACTTTGCAGAGCTTCTACGCCCAGATAAGCATTACCATAACAAACTTCAAGAATATATAAGTGTACCAGAACGGTACATCTGACCTTCATTTAAACTACATTATTTTCACATTGTATCACTATCAGGTGAATGTACTATATTTTTCCAAAATAAGTTAATATAAGCCTAAAAATAAATAAAATCACCCTCTATGCAGTCATTTAAGAAGTTATATTACCACTGCTGCTGGAAGGTTCTTAACTTCCTTTTTTTCCCCACATACTCGTTAGAATACCGTATTTTTTAATAACTGCATTTCAAATTCTAATAATTTCATCCTGATGTCAGGATGACAGCCTCTAGAAACTAGTGTAACTGAATTAATAAGCCATTTTCTGGCAGGCACAAAAGCAACAAATTTGGGAATCACGAAATTGCTTCCACTCTGGAAAAAAGGATAGCCACCTGTTTCCACCCACAGGACAATGGAGAGAAAGTGGACTCTATGACTTTTAATTGAGTAACAGAATCATGATGTTGCAAAGGCACACAAAATGTCATCCAAAGCATTTCTGCACTTCAAGACAGTATCAACTGTATGTGTATCATTCTAAACAAATTTTCTTAAAGATCTCCCAATAGAGAAACACAATTTTCCTAGCCAAAATTGTTCTGCATTCCTTTGGTATCTTTACTCTTAGAAAGCTTTTCATAATTTTTCTTTGCAGCAGCTGCATGCACTTGAATGACACTGTGTGTCCTAATCAACCTTCTCTTTTCCAGACTAAACAATCATAACAATTCAATTCTTTTCTCAGAGACTTTTACACTTTTCATCATTCTCACTCTTCTTGACTCTTTACAGTTAGTAAACATTTTTAATGAAGGGCTGTAGTGCCTAAATCTAGATGCAGTTCTTAACCGAGACATGGCTGAGTAGATTGTCTTGTAGACAATCTGAATAGATTGAGCTGAGTAGATTGTGAGCAGGTCAGCACTAATATGTATTATTAAGTAAAATAGCTTACCTATTCCAAACACAAACCACTACTTCATATTCTATTGCTGTACCTATATCTTGCTCTGGAAGGCTTTTTTATAGAACATGAGAAAGGAATTTACAAAGAAATACAAAATGACACAGCATCAGCTAAAAATTATAATGTATGATGAACCTCATAAGATTCATATGTCTTTCTTAATGTCTGTAGAAAGCATCTTTAACCAGACTGTACAATTCCATACACCGTGACACTTGTAGCATTCTTAAGACCAGACAAGCACAGATTTCTGTACAGAAGCAAACAAAAAGATGGTTGTTAAAACTCTAGTAGATAGATATAATTTTCAGAAAAAAAGGCAAGAAAAGTTGAGAGCTGAGAAAAAGCATGAGAAAGCACAAATGAAGCCAGCAGAACTTATAGTTTTACATTAATCTACAGGAGCTTTCTGTTCCTATCTACTAACAAACCCTCCTGTAACTAAATAAAATGGATCTCTACTACTGTATCGCTTGCAGCCCACCAAGATTGATCCATTGGAGCCAGCTTGCAGACATCTGGGCTCCCAGAGATACAAAGAAAAACACAGGACCATCTAAGAGGACCAACTGTCTCTAAAAATATTCAGCTGCTACTATGAGTCATTTAACAGAGAAAGGTGGAAAGATGGGATATACAACAAGAACATGCTTCTATACTCAAATAAATTAAAATTCCATTTGCATTCTAAAAGATGATTTATTGTTAATTTTTAAATTGACCAAATGATGGGAAGTTTAATATTGTTGACGACGAATTTTTTAAATTTTCACAGAAAGCCCTACAATTCCCATGGTTTGTAACAGCATGACCATAAACCCATGAGTTTTACCAAACTAAAGACATAGTAATAGATACAACTCTTAATTTATCTCTTAGGGGATTTATTTTTGTATTTTCACACAGTACTTTAAAGGAATTTTTTTCATTTCATTCATTTCAGTAAATATATCCCTAGTCTTAGACTAATAAGTTTACATTTAATAACAAAACAGAATAATTCAAACAGTGACATAAAGAAGACATCTTTGTAAGAAAATACATTGGTTTCTCACAAGAAATAGTACTTATTATTATACCAGTATTTCCTATATTGTAGAGAGTAACTATTGTCCAATTTGATTTTGGATAAAGTTAAGAGTGATCATTAAAAAATTGTGCTGCTGTAACAAATAAGTTAGTTTACAAAGCAGCAAGGAAAAAGAATAATGCAATTTTATCTTTCAGAATATAGGCCTAATTCTCTACCTGGTTTGCTGTCATACACCTGGAGAAAGAGGTATAGTCACTTAATGGCTGAGATTTTGAAATACAAAGGTAACTATCTGTGCATATTATTTCTCCATTAAAGTTACATTGGTTGCATTCTTCTTCAAAGTTCTTTTGAAACCTGTATTTCCTATTAAATAATTCTTTCTGAAAGAGGTAAAATAATGAAATGTAAAAATAAACTTTAGAAAGAAGGCATCAGAAATGTGAACTAATGGATTTACAGATACAGCTGAGTACTACATGCCATATGCACTTGAAGCATTTGTCAAGTAAAATATGTCAAAATATTTTTCACAGAAATGTTCATGTCCAACTTCAATCTAACATTTGAAGGACTATAACAATTAATAATTTCTTTAGGGTGTATTTACAAACGCCAGCATGCCCCCATCGTGGCCCCATTTTTCACTTTTCACTTTTTGCATCATGAGTTTGAATTTTATAAATTCTATATCCTTATTTACACTTCTCATTAATTATTGCACTAAGACACAATAAAGGAAGTTTATGATCAAAGCTGTTTTGAAAGATTTGATTGCACTGATATGTATCTATTTATGTATTTCATGTTACATGCATTATAAAATTGAAAGAGGTAGATAGCATAGCTTACTTACAAAGTGCCCTCTTGTGGTTCCAAGCAGGTAAACTCAAACAGATTTACGATATAGTATATATTTAAATGGGTTTCTAATAAATAACCACGTTGTTTTAGGAAAACAGTATCGATTATTATTCAGCCTATAATTTTTCCTGCAGCAAATACTACTAATGCCATTCCTTTGTCCTAGCTGCACCTAGTAATTGACAAATACAAGCTCTCTCTGTAACCGATCACGTCTGAGGCAGACAATCTCTGCACTACAGTAATGACATAGCTATTGCATAAACTTTTGGCCAGCCATTAAAGACATATTATGATTGCCGTGTCCCTTCCTGACCCAGCTCTTTAGCTATACGGGAAAAAAGTTTTTTGGCATTCCTTATTCAAAAAGTCTAACAGTCCTATCTTGCTTTATACTTTATTTTTCAATAAAATTAATCTCAATGGAAGAGAGGTTTGCTAGAGTAACTTAATGACAGCCTTTTATTATAAATCAGTTCAAGGACAGACGTAGCCTGAAATATTGGCACTTTTAGATACGTATTAGAACTTTCATTCAGTTCTCCTATACAATATTTTTTCTACCTCACTGGGATGTGGAACTTTCATTTTCAAAGGCAAAAAAATCTTCCAAAGTAAATAATTACCCTGCATTCTCAAGCAAGAGTTGAATCAGCAATCCACCTGTTTTGCTTTAAAGTGAGATTTACAAACCCATCTATTACCTGTTTGTTCAACAATAAATAAAAAGGAAGTATTCTTAAAATGTAAAACTAAACAGTGACACACAAAAAGCAAATACATAGAAACAAGAAATACCTTTTTGGCTTTATTTTTTTTTTCATAAGTCTCTGATAATGGTTTTCTTTTTTCCTGAGTGGTGTCTTTGGAGAATAAATATTCAAACTCAGTGGTATCAAGTATATCAGGTTCTTCTAGTGATTCCCATAATGTTGGCATAGCAGTTTTCCTATAAGGGGAAAGGTAATAATAAATTTTCCAATAAAAATATATGAAAATCCATAATAGATCTAACCATAATAGATGAAAATCCATAATGGATTTAAAACTCAAAGCAACTTGCACTGCTGCTATCAAACAGCATTCCTTCCCTATACCTTACTCTTGTAAGGAGTCAAAATGTTTTGCAGAAGGCTGTACCAAGAAGTTTAGCTATTTAGTATCCATGTCTGCTAGACTATCAAAATGCATTATTTGCATTGTACAGTTTTTTGTACAACAACCAAATATTACAACTGCAGATTGTGCAAATACATCTCAAGAGATTTCTGCCACTTCAACTAGGATTAGGAGTATTTCAACAGCAGCCTCTTAGAGAAATTCCCAGTAACATATTTAGACTTATGAAAATAAACAATATCAACAAATAGTGAATAAACTTTACTTAAGCATATTTTAAGAGCATTTGGGGTCATTTGTATAAGACTTGATTCACTTCACGTTAGCTGCAGATGTTATATGCTCGTATTTATCCTTGTTGCAGTTTTGAGAAACTAGAGTAATTACATGGCCTATATCTTGGGAGACTCACTAGTATTCTGCTCCATTCAACCAACTGTAAAATTTAAATGTGGATTATCTTTCCCTCTTTTTTTGCCTTCCAAGACCAGATTTAGTTTTTGAACACTTTGGAACTTGTTTACACATTCCTCTAGTTTTATCTGGATTTGGGGAAAACACTATGTAGTGCTGCAAACATGGCACTTCAATTCTGAATGAGCTTTGTTTCAAAATTTCAATGCTTCAGGAAGATATGTGGGACAAAACTTTGAGTGCTCTTTTTGTCTGTTTATCAGTAGAAGGTGGGCCCCCTTCTTCCAGCAGATGTCACTAAAAGGCAGTGAAATTATTTGCAATAAAAAAAAAAAAATTATGAAAACCCCTATAAAATATAAATGGCTGATGTCATTAAACATGCTTTTAATAGATGTAATATGCAACAAAATGCAATACCTACCAATTTAAGGGGAACCAAAATTAATTTTTTTTTTTTTTTCAAAATTTAGGATTTTTCCTACTTAATACTCAGCTGTTCATTTACTATCATGAATGTTGAAGGAACTCCAATTTTTCCATTAGCATCCGCTGTTGCAGCATATTCTGTGTCGCAGGACATGCTCACAGCTCCACAGCTTCATTCTCCATGATATTAGCCGTAGTGTCAGCCACACTGAAGAATGAAGGATTCTTTCTGGCTCTGCAACAAGAACTTTGAAGTCCTGGATAGCTGCTGATCTGAGCAGCAGACCCTTGAAGAAATTTCCAGTTCTAGTGCAGACCATGAAAATGCTGGACCATTACATCTGGTCGTCAGCAGTTCACCAGAAAGCTATGACATAGACCTTATCTTGCATTCAGCAAAAGCAATATTTCAGAACAAACATTTTTATTTCAGTGAATCAATAGGAAGAATTACAATAAAGTTTATTTATGGACCAACTGTTTATTCACTATG
Organism: Gavia stellata; assembly: GCF_030936135.1. Classification (NCBI taxonomy): domain Eukaryota; kingdom Metazoa; phylum Chordata; class Aves; order Gaviiformes; family Gaviidae; genus Gavia; species Gavia stellata. The sequence goes on from NC_082600.1 coordinate 36,148,633, forward strand.
AAACAATTTTTCACTAGTAATTTTTGGGAAAGTAAAACCAAAATGCTCAAACTTCCTGCTTCAAAATATTTCAATGCCTTTAATTCTGAATCATTGAAAGAATACAACTGACATGTCATTAACTGTTTGTTCCTGTCAAACATTTTGTATAAAATATTAAAACCTTACAATGCTTTATTATACCAGAATAATGATTCTTTCTCATCAAAATAAATTCAGACAAAAAGCCGTAACCTAAAATAAAACTCATATTTAAAAACATTTAAATGCAGATACTCACTTTAACAGTGTTTAAATATAATCCTAAAAATAACTTAAAAGATTAAGAATGATTGTAAATAATTTGTAATACTTAAATAAATAATTTATAGTGACTTATTATAATAAGTGATCGATAATAAATAATCTGTAATACAATAATTCATAATCTATAATAATGTTATATATAATATAGGCACAGTATATAATATAATACAGTATGTAATAGTGCGTATGTACATAGTATAGCATATAAAATATTTTATTATATTTTATGCCTTAAGTAATATATAATAATATAATGTAATTCATTAAAATGTTTAAAATAAACTTAGCATCTTTGTAATTGCACTTATGCTGAAATAGTTTTGAACACAGATAATAATTATTTGAAGACCCGAATGATCATGTCATTTCCTTTACTTGCATAACACAAGACCTGAATTTTATTTCATGATTCTAGCAACTCCTTGTTAAACTAGAAATAGTCTGTGCTGCTTAAGCATCCCCCAAAAAAACCTTTTTGAGCCAACCCTCTTAATGGAGCTCTATGTTACATTAATAAACACTTAAAGCAAAGTTATAAGCAAATCAATAAAACAGTATGTTTCATAGTAACTTTAGATTCGCTACAATGGTATACACTATTGACAGCTTTGATAGAATCGTAGAATGGTTTGGGTTGGAAGGGACCTTTAAAGATCATCTAGTCCAACCCCCTGCCACAGACAGGGACATCTTCCACTAGATCAGGTTGCTCAAAATCCTACCCAACCTGACCTTGAAGACTTCCAATGATGAGGCATCCACAGCTTCTCTGGGCAACCTGTTACAGAGTCTCACCAACCTTATTGTAAAAAAAAAAAAAATTTCTTCCTTATATGCAATCTAAATCTACCTCCTTTCAGTTTGAAACCATTGCCCCTAGTCCTGTCATTACAGGCCTCAATAAAAAGTCTTTCTCATAAGCCCCCTTTATATCTTGAAAGGCCGCAATAAGGTACCCCCCGAGCCTTCTCTTCTCCAGGCTAACAACCCCAACTCTCTCAGCCTTTCTTCACAGGAGAGGTGTTCCATCCCTCTCATCACTTTCACGGCCCTCCTCTGACACACTCTAACAGGTCCTGTACTGGGAGCCCCAGAGCTGGATGCAGTATTCCAGGTGGGGTCTCACAACAGCAGACCAGAGGAGGAGAATCACCTCCCTTGACCTGCTGGCCATGCTTCTTTCAGTGCAGCCCGGGATATGGTTGGCTTTCTGGGCTTCAAGCTCACTTTTCCAGATCATGACCAATTTTTCATCCACCAGTATCCCCAAGTTCTTCTCTGCAGGGCTGCTCTCAATCCATTCATCCCCTAGTCTGTATTGATATTGGGGATTGCCCCAACTGAGGTGCAGTACCTTACACCTGGCCTTTTTGAACTTCACAAGGTTTGCATGGGCCTACTCCTCAAGCCTGTCAAGGTCCCTCTGGATGGCATCCCTTCCCTCAAGCGTATCTAGCGTTTTATCAGAGCACTAAATCACAATAAGATTGGTAATTTTTTTATTTTTTATATTTATTTTTTTAAACTATAGAGGTCTCTATCAGTACTAAGAGTCCTCCATAATGGAAGCTTCATGCTACAGGTTTCTATAACTGGAATCATAGAGGATGACACAACATAGTGGTCTGAAGATGGTATCACCTGAAGTGACTGGAAAGCAAAAATGAAACTCTAAGTTCTCACCTGACCAAACTTTAACATTTCAATTCTAATCCTAATTAAGATTTTTTTTTTAAATAAAAATCTTTCTAATCTCTTGGCTACCTTTTTTCTCTTTAGTGCTACCTCTAGGAACCACCCTGTCACTAGAGTTGTCCATGGAGTACTTGGATTTTTGGGAAAAAAAGGACATAATTTCTTTTTGTTATAATGCACATAATTTTCATTTATAATGCATATAATTTTAATTTCTATTTAAGATTTTAAAATAATGTCTTATGATTTACTTTCAGACTTGTAGAACTGAATCAATTTTTTTTCTTAAAACATGTAAATTCCATGCCTCTACATTGATTTTGTTATACATTCCTAGACTGTTAACTTTTTTTTATTAAGTCTTAAATAGTATACATACCCTTGTATCATGGCCTATAAATAGCAACTCTAAGTACAAATAAATATATTTTACCTGCTGCCTTGTAATTGTATGCGTGTCCAATACAAAGGCTTCATGGGACGGCTAGGTTCAATGGCAGGTTTTCGAGGACCTTGGTTTGAAGGTAAAGTGCTGTTAAAAAAGAACCCAGGCCCAGGAGGTGGAGGGGGTGGAGGTAACCCAGATCCAGGCAGTGGAGGAGGAATAGGAGGTCCCAACCCTGGAAGAGGTGGCGGTGGCGGTGGCGCTTGAAAATTCCTACAGCCTTCAGAAAGTGGAGGTGGCAGTGGTGGACCAGATCCAAACTGAGATGTCAGTGAAGTTGGACCCGTTGGCAAAGGTGGCGGTGGAGGAACTAAACCTGGTAGTGAAGAATCAGGAAGGGGAGGAGGTGGTGGTGGTGGTGGTGGAGGAGGCAGCATTTGTTTTGGTTGACAAGATAAGACACTTGCTGAAGACTGTACATTGTAATTGTCCTTATTTTCACTTTGGGCAGAGATACTATGTGACAAAGAAGAAATATTAAGCTTTTTGGGTACTATTTGGTTATTTTTCACAGCTCTGTTTTCTTCTTCATTAGGCTTTATGAAAGTTTCTCTGTCAGTCTGTATACATACATTTCGGTATGTCTTTGGTGGGTTATCATCTTCAGTAGAAACACCAATATCCTTTGCTTTTTCATTTCTTCTGTTTAATTTATTATCGAGTTCATTCTTCAGATGTGCAATGGTTTCCTCAAGCTGAGCAGTTGATACAGCATGCTCTCCACGAATATGGAATACCCTGAGTTCAAACTGAGACTGCAGAACAACAACAAAAAAACCCTTAGTGCAAATATTTTTCTAAAGTGATTATTTTGTAGTAATTAAAAATCTTCACATTTAGAATATGTTCCTACTTTAAGCAAACCATAATGACAGAAATACTTCCCTTTCCCAGTTCTAAATGGCTTTATTGAAAGCTATTACATAATTGGACAATTACTAACCTTTAAAGAAATGTAAGCAGTGTGTGTTTCAACAAAACATATTTTATAAGTAAATATCCAGTACACCAATTTAGCAAATTCTAACTTGTACCTTGTCTTTAACCAGACTTACTGTTTTTTAATTGCTGAATGCAATAATTAATAGTTCATTATGGAAAAAAGGTACCTTTTCCAAATGGTATTGTACTTAATGACATGATTTCATTGACTATTTCATTTCATAAATATGACATATATATAGTTACCATGTTAGGCAGTAAAAAAAAATAGATTAAACACAACAGAAGTTGAAATTCCTCCCAGATAAAACATTAAATAAACAAATTAAAACACTTTCTCAATCTATTAAAAGTGTTCTCATCAATTAAATTCACAGAGGTATACATAAATTCTCCTTCAAATTTATCTTTACTATTAGATTAAAACTTCATTTCTGCCAGATATATTCTAATCTACAATTCAGGAAAATAAATCTCAGAACCAAAAGGATCAAGAGGATTTCACTGAAGTAGAAGGAAATAACAATCTTTCAAGAATATATGTAAGTAAGGAAGAAAAAAACCCCGCTTTTCTTACCATATATCAGAAAAATACAAAACATTTGACACAGAAATATCTCCTGTAAATAATCCAATCCAATACTGCTATTCCTGATGATTAAGTCCCCACAAGCTACTTTCTGTTATGCCATACTATCAGGCAGCTGACTGTTGTTTTCTTGTTTCTTTGCAAGGCAATGACTCCTGAAAGAGCATTTTCTGTGGTTGTTTCAGGATCTCTGTACAAAGGGAAGCCAACATTTCAACAGAAGCAGCTAATGAGCTGTGATTTTCCCAAATTCCTGCAGGCAGAGTGATTTACACTTAAAAAATTCCCACACAGTGCTGGTCAGAATTGGCAACATAGCACTCCCTACTTATCATTCCAACTTGAGTATTAGGTCAGAGTTCACAGTTTACAGCATTAATTAATATGCATCCAAGTCATGCATGTGTAGCTCAGTATGGCAAATACAGTAGTGTAATAGACTGTAATTTTGTATCATACAAAGAAGCTTGACTAGATATGCAAACAATATATGTTATTTCTTACAGCAGTAGGATCAGCTTGCATTCTAATCAATTTGTTAAGAAAAAGTCCAAAGTAAACATTCTGAAAATACTGGATACAAAATGCTCTTTTTCTTAACTGGCAAATGTAAAGGTGGGAAATCAAGTTTAGAGTCTTGCAAAGATAATCAAACAGAGATTTGTATTGGAAAAAACCCAATTTCTGTTAGTTTTATAGAAGAACTAGGACTAATATGTACAACAAATAGAACATTTTTTGCTTGGCTTTTTTTCTTTTCCTACTGTTAGTCTACCAAAGATTGTTCTCGCTCAGCTTAATTATTAGTTCAGTTCAACTATCACAAGATTTTTCTGCCATTTGAATTGCTTCAGAGCAATCACCTTTCTTTTTGAACTCGGCATACTGATCCATAAATGAGGTAATGAAATAAGTTTGCCTTAGGGAATTTAGCTATTTTGTTTATCATAGTATTTTGCCCCTATTGGACATCAAAAACTCCCCAATAGAACAACTTACTTTGAACATTAAAGATTTTCCCAGCACTAAATCTGAAATCACCTTAAAAACACACTGTAAAATAAGCACAGTATTTAACAAAACTACTTACTACATTTAACTGGGCATGAAAGCAACTGTGTTAGTATTATATACCTTTACAACTACAGATCTTCAGTCTTTAATTTACAAGATAAAATTGATAGTTTAAACTCAAAATTGTATTTGAGGTGATAGTTTTATGCTTTGTCTTGCTTTTTACTTTTTCACATTTTCAAAATTATTTTCTGTTAATAAAAATAATAAAATTATTAACATAACGAAGAACTAAAGCTAAAATTACTAAGCACAAAAAAGAAAAGCAAGCTTAACAAAAATGACACATTGGGAATCTGTGTTGAACACCTCATCAATAGAAAAGATCAGTCTTATCCAACTGACTGCAACATAAAAGAGTATGAAGTAATAAAACAAGTTTTTATTTTAATTACCTTACATCTCAAAAAAAATCTTGTTCACCAAAATAAGATTAAGTAATATTGAAATCTTTTCATTTTACATAACTATGATAGTATTTTCAAGAATATGTGTATTAATATGTACTCATTTTATAAACATACATAAGTAATACATACATATTCTTAATAAAGGTCTGCTTCCTGGCAATTATTTCTTCAAAAGAGATTAAAATCTTATAATGAATCAAATGGAGATCAAACAGCATCCAGCCATTCCACAAAGGTAGAATTTAAACATTATCTTTCTGTCATGTACTATGACAAGTATATATAAAGTCTATTACATTTTCTTTATTATACCACTAAGGACTAGTTAGATACCTTATCAACATGTAGTATTAAATAATAAAGAAAACCAGCCTGTACTAAACTTAGGAACCTTTGACTCCTGAAGGTAAGTCAATAACTAAAAATAATTTTTTTAAAAATTACAATTTTCACTGGTCTGTGCCTTAAAACTTTTTACATAGTACTGCCTATTAGAATGAAATCTCGGAATTCAGGCTGCAGAATACTTAGTGATAATCACTAGACCACTAGAACATTATTATAAACAAATCTAAAATACTGAAATGGAATGTAATAGAACTATTTCCACCTCACATTTTCAAGTGGGAAATAAATCAATCAAAATTACTTTTATACTATATGCTGTCACCAGAATCCTGAAATATTAAAAATATAATTGAACACAGAGACATTTTATTGAGTAGAAATTAGTGTTAGAAGCACTTGTGCACAACCTTTCCAGTTAAAATAGTTACCATCTAAATGGGAACCAAAGTTTTTTTACTATAGTATACATATGTCTGCCAAAGCATACAGTTTTATTTCCAGGTGTCTGTCAACACTCCTTTAAAATGTTGATGATGGCTACATAACAATACCTGTGGCTGCTGGGAAGAACCAATTTTTAGCTAAATTCAAATCTACAGGGATTTGAATAGATGCTGTTCAAATTACTCAGTTGGACAGATACAGTTTAAATTATTCAGCATCTTGTTATTGAATCATGTCAGCAATTATTACTATCATGTTGGCAATATACTGAGTCTGTTTTCATGGCACATCATGCACCAGACTCCTAGAGTCTTTGGGAATTGCTGTTAACATCAACAATGACCAAAGGCTATCATCAGAATGTAATAGATGGGTCACAGCTATTTTAAGCAGAATGAAATAGGAAAAAAAATTGCAGCAGGAAACAAGACGTCTGAGGGAGGAAAGGTGTGGGAAGAAGGCTGGAAACTAAAGCTTAGAAAGCCACCCTATGCACCATGAATGAACATCATCATTCCTGAAGAAAGGTAGAGGGGATTTGGAAACCTATCAAAGTGTCTGTATAAATTTCTATATAAAATGAAAGCAAGACATTACAAAGAAAAATCTGGGAGATATTCACCAGCATGTTTTAGATATACAGGATAACAATTTTTTTCATTTGAAAAATGCATTTGCCACTCTGCTGACTTGTTTAGATGGCTGGTTGCCTGCTTCTCAACAACATTCGTGTAAGAAATTGGGACTGTATGTGTAGATTCAACATCCAACAAACTAGTGCAACGAACACATTTTTCTACTCCCCTGACCATTTCACTTACTTGCAACATTAATCCGTTCTTTCAGAGACTATATCAGATTAAGCCCTCAGGCGTTGGAATGTAGAGGATCTCTGGCTTCTCATTGCGTCACTGACTCTTGCCAGCCAGTCAGTGACATTATCTTGGTTTTGTTACACATTCCTCCCTATCCTGTACACACACACAAGTTATACTTACAGCTGCCTAAATTTCCATGACAGTAAAGATATATTTTCTCCAGACTACTGTTACAAATACCAGATTAGAGACAGGTACATTTCAATAAAAGCTTATTACTATTTCCTCTTCATATTGCCAGCCTGAAAGAACTGTATATAAATAAATGTACTGTAAGAGCCTTAAAGTGCTGAAATCAGATTTCAATCACAATCACTTGTGCAAAGCATTTGACACTGTCCCCCATGACATCCTTGTCTCTACATTGTAAAGACATGGATTTGACAGCTGGACCACATGGTGGATAAAGAAATGGCTGGATGGTGATACTCAGAGTTGCGATCAGCAGCTCGATGTCCAAGAGGCGACCAGTGAGGCGTGGTGTTCCTCAGGGATTGATATTGGGACCGGCGCTGTTTAACATCTTTGTCGGCAACATGGACAGCGGGATTGAGTGCACCCTCAGCAAGTTTGCCGACAACACCAAGCTGTGTGCTGTCAACACGCTGGAGAGAAGGGATGCCATCCAGAGGGTCCATGACAGGCTCGAGAGGTGGGCCTCCGTGAACCTCATGAAGTTCAACAAAGCCAAGTGCAAGGTCCTGCATGTGGGTCAGGGCAATCCCAAGCACAAATACAGACTGGGCAGAGAACGGCTTGAGAACAGCCCTGAGGAGGACTGGGGGTGTTGGTTGATGAGAAACTCAACATGAGCTGGCAGTGCGTGCTTGCAGCCCAGAAAGCCAATTGTATCCTGGGCTGCATCAAAAGAAGTGTGACCAGGAGGTCAAGGGAGATGATTCTCCCTGATTCTCCCTCTCTACTCCGTTCTTGTGAGACCCCACGTGGAGTACTGCATCCAGCTCAGGGGCCCCCAACATAAGAAGGACATGGACCTGTTGGAGCGAGTCCAGAGGAGGGCCACGAAGACGATCAGAGGGCTGGAGCACCTCTCCTATGAGGACAGGCTGAAAGACTTGGGGTTGTTCAGCCTGGAGAAGAAAAGGCTCTGGGGAGACCTTATAGCAGCCTTCCAGTACCTGAAGGGGGCCTACAATAAAGTTGGAAAGGGACTTTTTACCAGGGAACGTAGTGATAGGACAAGGCGTAATGGCTTTAAGCTGAAAGAGGGTAGATTTAGATTAGATATTAGGAAGAGATTCTTCACCATGAGGGTGATGAGGCGCTGGAACAGGTTGCCCAGAGAAGTTGTGGATGGCCCAACCCTGGAAGTGTTCAAGACCAGGTTGGACGGGGCTTTCAGCAACCTGGTCTAGTGGAATGTGTCCCTGCCCATGGCAGAGGGGTTGGAACTAGACGATCTTTGAAGTCCCTTCCAACCTAAACCATTCTGTGATTCTATGATCCATTTTGAAGAGGTTGAATAAATAGACAGTTTGGTCTATCCCTCTCCCTGATAAGTCTTATTTTGCTTCCAAATCTGCCCTTCCTTGGAATGCAGCTTTCAGAGGTTTTTTGCACCTCTGATTCTGACTAAATAAGGTCCATGCCGACTTGCTATTTAAGCCTCACCAGCACAGCTATACTCACAAATGAATTTCTTTAATTTCTCAAGGTTTGTCTGGTATCTGCCATTGAAATGGGCATGATCCACTCTCCTTGAGTAAAGATCACCTCACCAGAGCAAATGATCCCTGCTGACTCTCAGTCCCCTTAAACACAGACATTTATATGTAAGCTTATAAGACCTGTATTACCCTCTCCCTAAAAATATATATTGTTAATGGGTAAAATAAAAGCCACCCCTAAAAAAAGAAAAAAAAAAAAAATCAAAAAACCCCTCACCCCTCTTTCTGAAATACCTGATATTGCCATGATACAAAGATGATTATGCAAATGTCCAAAGTATTGATACACTGTAACCTGGAAAATAAGAAGAGTTTTTGGAATGGCTTTCTGATGTCTTACTGTCCTTTCCCCTTACATCCAGCCCTCTGCTGTAGTGACTTCCTTTTTGTACCTGCTAAGTGACTTGACACAACATAAAGAAAAAAAGCAAGATATATTTTCTGAAATAACGCCTTGGTCCCGTGAGACTCAGGAACATATGAAGCATATGTTCAAAGGAAAAAAAAGCCCCAAAATTGAATCAGTGTACTGTACTTCCACTAACCATTACAGTCTCAGATGATAAAGCATGTAATTAATCACAAAAAAGAAGGAAGACTAAATCCTCTCATTCGCAATGTAACCTACAGGTTGTCTAAATGTCTTTGAAATGATAACACGGATCGACACAGACAAATCTCAATACCAATGTGACAGCCTTTCTCTGTGCTCTGATAGGTGACAGAAAGATTAGTCTCATTTAATAGAGTCAATATAGTCAATTATAGTCTATATAGTCAATTAAATGCAATCAACTCAAGCATACTTATTGTGTTACTGCTTTACATAATGTGATTTTATATGGACAAAGACTTTCTAACCATGACACATAATTGCTCCGATATGAAAAGTTTTAGAACAATTTGTATGTATGAATATGATGAAACCATAAATCTCTACAGCAATCTACATTCAAAAATCTGTTGCTGGCTTTTTATGAGTCAAGACTTATTTTCACCATAAACATTTAAAAAAATCCTGAGAAATGTAACAGTAAGACATAAAAAAAAAGTTCTCTAAAACACCGTTTAGAGCAAGCAATATGCAGAACTGTTGCTTTGAAACTAGCAAGTTAATGCTTCACTGTTAATGCATAATATTTTTTCACTAGTGTTTACAGCGCAATTCTACACTGAAAAGCAACTGTGTAAAAATGGCACGTCTTTAATGAACAAAGCTGTTCTATGTATAACAGAGACAGACCTCTTCTTTAACTGAGAAACACAAATTTTTACTAGTTTTTAGTCTAATTAGCCTGGAAAAACAACATAGTAGAGAGAAAGTGAGCTCGATTTTATTCTCTTCTCTGACTTTATACACTGATTGTTACATCTAATTAGTTACTTATGCCAAGCCATGAAAATGAAAAAATAGGAACAAAGAAGACACAAAGTATCTAACAATATGGTTTCTAGAAGTGGAAATGCTGGGGGGAGGTGTGAGTGAGATTTAAAAAAAAAAAAAAAAAAAAAAAAGAGAGAGAGAAAGAAAAGAAAAAAAAGAAAAGAGATAAGAATTATTGAGTTGCTGATGAAAAATATTTTTATAGACTTTACAGCTTTTTTTTTTTCTTAATAGTATTTTGGCCATCAAAGTACTGTACATAGAAAAGAGACGAAAACCACATTTTTCAGAGACAGCCTCTGACTTTTTGGTTTTGTTCATTCTAAGTAATTTCATCTTCAGTTTTTGGAATAGCTCACACTTTTTATTCTTGTATTGTGTTGACAAAGAAAAAAAAGTCCTTTTTTGTTAAATCTCTGTCCTTGAAAAAGCATACATTTGTTTTAAATTTTAATAACAATCAGAGATTTAGCAAAGGATTTCTCAATGAAAAAAAATTAAACTTGTGCCAATTTACATAAAAATAAAAATTCCACTCTAACAAATATCTCAGCAAATATAATCAGTTACATATGGTATATCATAATTTTCAAGGGTATGCAGTAAGGATTATTCTTAGACAGTAAAAAAGTAAACTAAATGATTGACCATTCTCAAACATTCCCAGAACTCTGAATATTTGTACAAGCTATGTATACAGAGCCCAATTCTCTTTCTAATTTAAAAATACTAAATACATAGTTTTATAGAGGAAATGTAGCAAAAGTAGTTGGGAGGAAATTTGACCATAGCAGGTATACAGAACATTGTTTTTCTATATATTTTTGAATATTTAGTTATTTAACAATTAATGGCATTTGGGTAGTTGAGAAAGAAATACAGCCTTATAGGCAGTAATTTTGGACTACCAAATAATTGGTATAGCACATAATGAAAATATACCCAGTTACACTGCAACACACAGAATATTTTTTTAAATATCATGTGAGTGATTACTTATATATAGGACTACAGATGGCTTAAAATTCACATAGCATTTTAAGCACTAATTCACTTTGTTTGATAATTTAAATATTTACTGCGAAAATATATATCATGTTTGATATGTTATGAAATATAACTTCTGATTTAAAAACACCTGCAATTACTAGTAAAGATTGATTTGTGATTCTTTGAACAATTACCATTTCTACAAGGATGTATTATGAAGAGGTCCTCAATCTCAGGTTACTACACTTAAGTAAAACCTATAAATAGACACCAAGCATGTATCTATTTGATTACACATTAAAAAAATAAGATATTATTCTTCCAACAACTAAGTTGCACAATTATTCAACACTGTAATTAAATTGCATTTTGACATGCCAAATATCCAAAAACCAAAGCAGATCTTTAATAGCTTAACTATGTAAAATAGAATAGTAAAAATTTCTATTTTTGAATAGGAAACCTAGATGATCAAGTTGTATATCCTATATTAAGAATTTTAATTATTAAGCATTTGAGTATTTCAGTTATACATTTAGAATGGCTCAGATGTATCTCCAAAATAACTTCCTTCCTTAATTAATATTTTAGAGCCATACTTAACAGATGTATTGCTATATTTAAACAATGCATATTCATATAATGAGTGAAGTTGTTAAAACCTCTGTTTCATTATAAAATGCATATTACTGTGAGCTTAAGAATGTTGTCACAGGAAGTGTAACAGAAGACAGAAAGCTTGATGCAGTTAACATGTCCAGCCTTTAGAAGACTCGTATTTGTACTATCTGAAGGTCTGACTGATGTAAAAAAGGATTGTCAGTAGAACTGCACAAGTCATGTGAATTATCTACCAGAAAGAACAAAGTAATGCCATCAACCTGGAATTTTGAATTCACTCATGAATTTCTCCTTCCTATGCCACCAATCCAGATGGATACAAAATAAAATAAAACCTTGTATTTCTAGACTGGTATAAAGCAAAGGAGATGGTAAAGAAGTTTTACTACTTCTTCCCTCTCTCCCTTTTTTGATTATACTGAAATAATTGGTATGATACACTTAATTTCACCTTTTTCCTTGCCCTGTCTGGAAGAAACACCATCTAACCAAGATCAACTTCAAAAAACCAAACAGGTAAATGACCAACTGAATGAATGTATGAGAAAGTAATACACTCAATACAAATAGGTATTTAAAGACAACCTAAGGAAAAATTTTTTTTGAGAAATGCACTATGTTTTGTACTCCATCTGCTGTTATTTCTGGTATTTTCTTATTCTTTGTTAGAAAAACTTCAAAACCAGCAAACTGAACTTCTCAGAATACAGGAAATCAATGAGAAACTGAAGGTATTAACATAATAACATCTACTCTCTCTACTGCAAAAACATTCAAATCAAGCATGGAATTTTTATAGTGAGTATTTAAATTAACATATTCTTACATTTTCTTGTATGTTTATATGTTTCTAATATTCTTCCAATTCATTGTTCCAGTTTCAGTCAAAACTATTCTTGATGTAGTCAGTAACGTGTTCTTCATGCCACTTCAGAATTAGTTTGCATTTATAACACGTTTTGAATACTTCTTTTCTACAGACTCAGTTCTGCATTCAAAATCAAGAAACGTTTATTAACATCTTCAGCTACTCTTCGCTCTCCTCCCTTTGTATAGTATGTCAGTTGTATGACTCCTTTGCTTTGCTCCCTGAACTCATTTTCTAGCAATTCTGAGTGTTGGTTTTCTCTTCGTCTTGCCTATTTCATCTTCTATGCATATTCAACTGTATACTACATGGGAAATGTGTCACTGAAATGACTATATTCATTACAGGCTTGTTGTCACCCTTCACTTTTATTATATTACTATAAAATTATTCTTCTCCTAAATTAAATCCCATTCTTTAGCAATTTGATTCTTTATATATGCTTTCTGTCTTCTCTTCCTCCTCTTCACCATTTTCCAGGACCCCAAATCAGTAGTAGCCAGGCTACCATCCTTCCAGTTGCAAAGCCTGTGGGCCTGTCTCCGACAAGAAGTGCCTGTCAAGAGATTTGCAAGCTTTTGGCCAATGCATTTGTACATACTGAGTCTAGTGGTTCTATAAAGACAGTAAGTAAGAAATAGTTGGTTTTTTTTTTTTTTTTTTAAAAAAGTAGGTACCATAAGTTTAAAAAGAAATATATGCACAACTGGAACTTATTAAGTCTGCTGACAATGGAATATAGTGGGAGCAGGAATAGAATCAGCTCATTCTTTCACACTAGTGCTAAGCTTTCAGTGACCATGTAAGTATAAACGTAACAAACACACCTCCATTTTTTTAACTATAAGAAGAGTATGAATAGCCATGCAAAGCAGATCTATGACACAAGGACCCTGTAGCTGTTTTCTGACCAGGACCATGAATTTCAAGGGACTACTGCATACAAGATACAAATCACCCCTTGCATTATGGACTGCACACAGTCTGATATTCTTCTAAACTTCAGCATTTCCTCTTCCAGCTGTTTGTGGACCTTCTGTTCTCTCTTGATATTCTGTCCTCTTTTCAGTGCTCCTGAGAGTGATCTCCCAGTTGCCTTAAAGTTTGCTTTCTTCGTCCTGATTGTTTTGTGTCTGCTCTGTAAAAGTTTCTGTAAAATTGCATTCATCTGCACACATATATATCATCCCCTCAGCCCTTGAAATTTCTTGGTAATCTCTTAAGAACCTGCAAACATTATTAATTCCAATATATGGAAAAATTGTAACGTTCATTGTACTCCACAGCATACTCCACATTTATGAATCTTGCTTTGTCAACTTTAGCACCTGGTAAGTGATGCACTCTACTGTGGCATCTCTGTGCCTACAGAGAAATCTCATGGGAGTCTAAATCCTTCTTGAATCTGATATATATATCAAGCAGAAAATTATAAATTCCTTGGATTCACTAACTTCTTGCCACAGGCACATTTGCTAAGCAACGTCATCCCTTGAGATAAATGATAGCACCTCTAAAAAACTAGACTAAATATTACATAATAAAGCTAACTGTTAACAACATGTGCTTAAAAGGGTAAATGTCAGGTTATTAATAAATAAATATTAACAGTAGATAATTTAGCATTTTGTCTAGATTTTATATGTTTGGTAGGTAACTTATAAAATTCCCACTAATATTAAAATTTATGTTCATCTGAATGAATGTTTTTAAAAACAATAAAACCATTAAAATATTCAACTGACAAAAACCAATATAAGCCTGCATGTATCTCAGGCAGCAGTGAGAAGGGAATACCACACCCACTAGAATTTTGCCACTAAGTAGTGTACAGCAGCTACAAGAGGCCATGTAACATCCGGTATGTGTCATGCCATGCAGAAAGGGAGCAATCCTTGCAGAAAGTGACCTTGTGTTGATTCTTCCTAAATGTAAGCTATCTTATGCTAGGAAAAATAAATCTTACACAGTTTGTAAAAAAGCGGTAGCCAGCTAAATTGACACCTACCTGTAAATTTCAAGGAAAACTGATACTTTCATGGACAATTTCATTGGTAAAATCTCTACATATTGTTAAACTCTGTTAAACATTTAAATTCTGCAGAATGGAATGAAGCAATTCAGCATGCAACACATTAATAAATGTAAATGATATATTGCATACAATTTCTCTGAGGCCAAGCTAATTAAAGAATGAAACCACACCATACGTTAAAAATTCATTTCAAAATTTTTTTGAGCTAGGACCATGAACAATTAACATGCAGAATCCAAACAGATAACAACAGACTTTCTTGTCACAATCATTATAGTTACTTCTCTATTCTGTTCCTCACTTGCAGCTGCTACTTTAGTCTTAGGACAGCCTAGGTTACTATGTCTGTATAGATACAAAAATACTAACACCTATGCTTTGTGGTGGTGTTGTTAAAAAGATTATATCCAAGGAGAAAAAAAATATATTATTGCTATTCAAATATTTTAATATATAATATATAAAAATATAGACCAGTATTTAAAATTCTATTTCAGTTAATCACTTGTTTTGATGACAATTTACTTCAAAGAATTTGCCAGGGAAATTATATGAATCATTACTTTTACTGATACATGTAATGATTTGGCAGGTAAAATGTGAAAACAATGCAAAAAATGGCTGAAAACAAGTTGAAGATCAAGTTTCAGTGACAAAAACTACAGAGGCAGTATGGATCCAATAAGAAAACTGATTGTAGTAGAGAGCAAGTTGTCTCTGATCCTGGGAGAATGTTTTTGGACACCTAACAGCTTTTTTATTACTGTGGCTGATTAAAATGAAAAGCCTTACTACTAAAATGTTCTTTTTGATGAGTTTTTTTGCCATGAACTATAGACCTTGCAGTCTAGTGGGATACAAATCCTTTGATCCTGTGCAGTCACATAAATTCAAAGTCGTAAAACAACATTGAATTTGATTTTATTAGTGTGGCTGATGTTGCCAGAATTGTAATGCAACCTTGTTTTTCTTCTCTTTTCTTCCTTTTCTTTTGGGGAGGGGGTGGAGAGGAAAGGAAAGTTTACTGTCAACATTGCTTCACAGTATAAAGAACTAATTTCTCTGGCAACCAGACTCCAAGATTAAGCCATTATAACAAAGCTTTGTAACTGCACAGGAAAGTAATGATACATATCACATTCTGCTAAGTTGCAACCAATGATTTGGTTGAAGCAAATGTCAAAGCAAAAAGCAGTGTAAGTACAGCACATGGAAAACAGTAAGCAAAAATAGTTATATATCTATAGAAGGATAACGTGCAACAATGAATACTACTTTCCAATAGGAAATACTCAGCCTAATAGTGCTATAAGTTTGCTATGAGAATAAAATAAAGTAACTCTAGACTTTCAGAAATTTAAGATTTTCATTCTGTATGAACATAATTTTTGTCGAAAAATTCTAAGAATACCTACACTGAGGAGACGACTAGCCTCTCCACCAATATATAGAGAGTTCACACATGCAATGAAAACAACTAAAAGGTTTTGAGGTGTAGCAAGCCATCCACTTCCTAGCTATAGAGGGAAAGTAGTTTTCTGGGGCCTTTTTGACACCAGATATCAAAATACCAACAGAGGTTCAATTTTTCTTTAAGGAACATAGTCACCTAAAAGAGTAATTCTCTGATGCTTACAACTATCACATTCCTCCCGTGTTATAGAGAGGGACCTAACACGTCTAAACAAATGGATTGCTTGGTGAAACAGTCCTTCCTTCAACATAAAATATATTATACTTCAAAAAATACTACCTCTTTCTCTATAGCAAAGGAAATGAAAGCAGAGGTTAATTTCACATTCAGCTTCACATTTAGAAAACAACAGTTTTAATTAAGTTACACACTTTCCATGGAAGGACAAAAAAAATAATATCTATTCCTTTCCTCACAACTTCATTATAGAAAAGATTTTTTCATATTGACAATATAATACCTGCCTCAATTACAATGATTAAAGAGAAAATTCAAACTGCAGATATCCTTGTCAAGGCAAAGTATATGAGGAGATCTTACACACACAAGGTTATCTTTCATGACTTCTATCTTAGTTTAACTAGGAAGCTTTCAATTCTGCAGATACTATCATAAACTTTAGTGGTAAAAACAGAAGACAGTCTTTAAATATTCACCAATCAGGTAACATTTAGAAGAAAACCCAACACTGTATTTATAACTAGTCTTCTTTTTAACATTGTAGAGATGTTTATGCTACACTTAACAGATAAAGATACCAGTACACTTAGATAAGATACAACTTATAAACTCCAGAGATTCCACCTGGATAAACAAAAGTATAACATCAATTATGGAAACGAGTCTGTAATTGTGTAAAAGACATACCTACTTTAAACTAACGTATACTACATGCCAATTACGCATTATCACATTATTCTAGATGTTCCCATTACAGAATGTGAAGAAAACATTGCACACACAAAACTGCGTTAAAAAAACAACTTTGGTCAATTACTCAAAAGGGAAAACTACAAGTGTGGTTGCCAGAGCAACCTTAATTTTCTCCCTCTCTATCAATGTTTCCATGTAGCTCAGCTATGCAGAAACTTTCTCTTTGACAGAGCTATCTCATTCAGGGAACATGATGAGAGTTATTCCAGACAATAATTAAAACCTGTATTACGAAAAAGCTGCAAGCTTTTAAGACTTCTGCATTATGTATGCTGAAGTTGAAAGGTATGTTATGAACAAAGCATGGAACCTCAGGAAGAGACACAACAGTATTATAGTAAAGGCATGATAATGCTGACCCGAAGAAGAAGATTCTGTGCTCGCTGAAACTGCAAAGTTCCTGCAAGATGAGTCACAAGCCATTTTAGTCACTGTTTCTCAAGTGGTAACCAATGACAGACCTTATTTTCTAAGCAACTATCTTGAGATTCTGCAATCCAATTTATAGTTGCAAGGTAAGTTAAAAATGAACTGTGATATAAACATATATGCAAATGTAAGCATCCCAATAAATTTGTTATACCTTAGGCCTCTGCGCATAAAATATGAATAATAATAATACATGCCTATCAGAATACATATTGTAAAATCCAATATATACATATGAAACAAATTAAAACTTGTGACACCGGAAAATCCATAATGAAACTATCTATATTCAGATCTCATTTCAATTAATAAACAAGGGAGGGTATTACTCACTGACCAACAAAAATAAAATAAAATACTGAATAAACTGCATTCATTCTAGGATACATACATTTATAAGACCTGTATCGTGAGGCCCAGATCCAAGTCTCTGCAATCTACCTCCTACAGTTTTCTGTCTTAACTTCCAGACTACTTCTTTCCCCCTCCAGTTTGCCAGTCTCATCCTACTCACCATTTTCTACCTAAAGCTTCACCTCTCAAATCTTCATACATCTTTCCAGCTCTTATAGTCTGCTTCAAATTCCAGTAGCTTTTCTTTCACATTGCCTCATCATCAAAAAAGGGGTCAGGAGACAGGCTGCCAGCTTTCAGTCTCCAAGCATCCTTGGAAGGGTGTTCCCCACCTAACCAAGAGTAACTTGTGGCACCCATTAATCAATGGAACTTAGTTTTGCCCCAGTGTTATTTTGTAACAACTTTGGTGGCTTTGGTTTCTTCAGTGGCTTTGTGGAAATGGCACATTAAAAATTTGGTCAGCACCAGAAGATATGATAGGTACAATGAACACTAGGTTTGTAGAGTCAGAAGCTGCTAATATCTAAAGTCTTTCCTGAAGATGAGAAAAAATAGTTTTGTTTCAAAAGTTTTAACTTCCGATTTCAGATAGATTTTCTCTCTATCAGCAAAATGTTCATCCCTGCCAAATTTGTCCCTGTTCTAAAAACAGGAATATTAGAGCCAGGATTTTTAAACTACAGAAAATAATGTATTTCATTCAGAGAAATGGCTTACACTTATTAGATTAAAACAAACATTTGGTGTAGTAAATTTCAAAAAGCAGATAATTTTGACAAGGAGGCATGGGGTACATGTTTCCAAAATCAAAATGTTAAGATAACATTGATACTACTTAATTTTTAGTGGCATTTACAATTCCATGATCACATTTCACTTCATTTCTCTTGTAGACAATCATTTCCTATGTTACAGAGGTCTTCCAAATCTGTCAAAATAAAATGTCATCATGTTCACAGTATGTGTTCTACTTTATTCTCCTGAATGCATAACATATTTACTCAAGGTGACAGGATAAATTAACTTTCCCAAACTATGATAGATGCAGAGTTTTATAATGAATTTTTTTAAGAAGAGCTTCATTTCAGCCCTAATTAAGCAGAGTGTTTTGTAATGTGTCTAAATTTGAGTGGGAGCTCAGTCTTGCTGAAGTTTTAAGGCTATAAATTATCTTGTTGTTCTCTACACATATTTTAACTATGTCCGTGTCCATGTGCTGAAACAGAGTTGAAGAGATTTTCACTGTATTCAATATACAGAATATTGTCTGTGGTAACTTCTTAAATAAACAGGAGAATCTCTGGATCAACATGTGGAATGAACAGCATTCTGCAGCTGATATGAGTCTAAACAATCCAAGTCCTTACAGTGAAATTGTATTGATGAAAATAATAGAGCAGCAATGTAAGACATAGCAAGTTGCAGTGGAAAAAAACCCAACACAACGAAAGAAAAGTGTCTTCCTGGATATTCAAGCTATCTAGTAAGAAAAAAATTATAATGTAAACATATGATTAAAGGAAAATAGGGATGAAAAGCACCCATTGCATCAAAAATATGGAAAATAGGAAGTCAATGGAGGAGAAGAAGGGGGAAAATTCTGCTTAATGTATCAGAGCACAGCAGAGATACTTAAAACTTCACCAAGTATGACATGAATATAGGCATTATAATGTGCAAGTTTTTAAAACATAATTAAGCACTGGAGGAATATCTTCACACACCTTGAAGAATCATTCCAAGCTTCCTTTCTGAATGAAGATGCAATTGTCAACAAATGGTTCCAAAGAGATTAAAGCGCTTCTTGCTAGCTCTTTGTGTGCTTGTATGCACCCTGTAGAAAGTTATTGTTTTATTGCTCTTGTCCTTTGCTATCATTCCCTAGTCTGCTACTCTACCTTCTCTAGCACCAGCCATGCAAATTTTTCATTACAGGGTGATTTTTCTCCTACTGGGATTTTTCTATTTCAGTCAATACATATTTTAAAGACAGTCTTGCTCCCATTGGCTGGGAGCGTTAGGAGTACTGAAATTGCTATTTTAATATAATTTCATAGGATTTCAGTCTCTTCTTTCTCATATTTTTTATGCTTCTCTCAGTCTTTATATTTTCACTGTCTTGCACTGCAGAGAGGTTCACTACAGAGAATTCCTTCATAAGGACAAAGTAGCCAAGAAGATTCATAAAGACACACAGTACGCACACAGTGGTGAAACAATATACTTAGCAGCTAAGCATGAAAGACTGAAACATTTCAAGTTAGACAAGAGTAGTATCAATAATTAACCACAAGCTGGGAGACCTTCATCTGTAACACCACATGGAAATGCTGAAAAGCCTGAACAGCTCATTAGGAAACACTGACTAATAAACCCTTGCTGACCTTGGCTGCTCCTTTGAGCTGCAAATCCATTTCACCAGACAGAAGCATACACAATACAGATTTTCTTCTAGTTGTGCATGCTGGCACATGAAAATCCAGTGAAGAACACACAAAGCAGCTAGCCACCTTACAGATGTAATCTCTAGATTACATAATTTCATCTTGTAGAGGTTAAAAACAACAATCTCAGCATCCTGAAGCAAAACCTTATTACCAAAAGTCAACATATTATCCACTTCTTAAATGTTGTTTTGTTAAGTACTGTGGCATATCAAAGCTTTCAACACTATTTGTCATTGGCCCCCACATTTTAAGAGTAGATTTCAAAACATAGTGACTTCTGACAAATTGTGAAATCCCTATCCTATGCAAAAATTCACATATGCACACATATGTGTGTGGGGAACTGAGGGGGGAAAAAAAAAAAAATTTAAAAAAATTCTTTTTTCCAGAAAGGAATGATAAAGATCCCTACCTATGAGCACCCAGGTCAGAAATTTTTCAATTGAATCTGTTCAAAAAAATTCCGCTTTATTGTAACAGACTATCTACAAAAGAGAAAATTTAGATGAATTCAAGTATTTTAAAATGTTTTGATTTGGTGTTGAAGCATCTAATTTCTCATGTTCTTTCTGAAGCTGAAATGAAATTTCATTTTTACATATAAGTGAAAGACATTTTAAATTGTCAAAATAAAAGTGAAATCACCCACTTCTATAAAAGATTTTTTTTTTAATAAGCATTCTGGCATACAACAGCTTTCAACACTATTCACCATTGCCTCCCACAGTCGAATTACAAATTTCAAAATGTAGCAGGGAGAAGCAGCACCTGTTGTTATACCTGGTTAGTTATAACTGAAGAGTAATGGAAGCATTCACAAATGGAAGCACACTGGGAAAATAAATGGGAAAGTGAAAAGACAAAGGGCCAGGGAAGGACTTGTGAGACATGAGACGTGTAAAAACAGATTTGTAAAAGAATTAAAAGGTGATCACATAGGTAAAGCTTTATTACTTCACTCAGTAACTGAGAAAATGTTTTTATGCCTTTGTGGTCTCAGTACAAAATAAAAATGAATAATTTTGAAATTATCAGACAATTTTGACTGGTCCTATGACTTCCCTTTCGTGTTCCTTTTTCTTGCACATTTTTCAACCTTTTTCTGTGGCACTTTGAGACACTGGTCTTTAACCTCAATTTATGATATGAAATTGTTATCAAAGTTAAGCAAGTTCTTCTGTGAAAAGGAAATGTCTTTCTACCCACTTCTGCACTTCAGATCTTGAAACCTTCACAAAAATGCAAACATTACTAAGGAGACCACCAACTGCATTACCATTCATTATTTCTTAAGTTTCAATAATATGTTCATAACTGTGTTAGATGCAACTACAGGTATTTCTTTCTAAAATTTGCAATGAGATACTTCGAGATACGTAGAAATATTATTTTATTATATATTTATTGCCTAATTTACAAGTTTCTGACCTAAAGCTAAGACTGTGCCAGATCCACAAACAGTGGGCAGGATGTTACCACCACACATACTCTCACAGTTTAGAAGGAAGTATGAAATTTGCACACATATAGGGAAGCTGTGACGTGCCTTCGGAACTTCTTCTGAAAGACTTAGCTGACATCTAGCGGCAGGAACAGGAAAAGGAAAAAATTCAACAGTGGAGAACAGAAATAGTTTAATATGTCTTAAAAATATATTATTAAATTTTTTATAAATAATAGGTGAAAAATTCCAGAAATGCTTTGAACACAGCAACTAGTAAATGTAGTTAAAGGTAAATGGGTAAAAACCTAAATATTTATCTCTGCTATGTTACCCTTTCTAAAGGTTATGTTCATGCGGATGATTCAGTTGAATTATGTACATTAATGAACCCATTAAGATATCTTATTATTGTTATGCAATATGATATGGTACAGATTCATCAATATTTGACTTGGTGTAATAAATTTCGTAATCTTAATTTAATTAATATGCACACTACACGACTAGAATTGATTTCAAGTGACATCAAAAAAATGAACAAAGCTTAAAGTTACTGTGACAACATAAAGATGGCGACATAAAATAAACACAGTAAGCACAATCCAGTAATTGTTTTATATCCTTCAAATCTGCTACATTCACTGCAACTTCAGCTGTCTACATAATCAGCAACAGCCCTTCCAAACTGGTGGATTAGGTAAAGCTCTGGTTTTGCTCTGGGTATTCCATATGAAGTTTATAGGAAATGAACATAGCAATAACAAATCTTAAAGAATAAAAAGCCGTTAGGAATTTCATTCACATAGTCAAGGAAAAAAATAACTTCCAAAAGTAACAGTACAGAAGTATAGGACACTTTCTATTACTAAAAAGTAAATGGATGTCTCACTTATAAGCCACTATATACAGGTATCAAGGGACAGATTCTGGATAACTTTGCTTGCTTTCACCTTCAGAGGACAGTTTACTAATTTTTGAGACCTTTCCCTTACTCATACCTTCCAGGGCTCCTTAAGATTATTCTAGGCATTTTAGGAATAACAAAGAATAAGGGTCTCACTCCTAATCTTTTACAGAGAAGGTATGATGATCAACCTTCTTCATAAATACAACATATGGGATTTGGATCAGTTTGCAAAAGAGCTGTTTCAGAGCAATTTCTGTCTGCAGGTTCCTTCAGTGCATTGTACAAAATCACATTTAACCCAAGCATTTCCAATAGTTGGGATACCTACCACCATATTTTTCTGTTATACCCTTAAAGAATAAAATGCAACAAGTTATTACTTAAATCACGACACAATTTTACTTCCCTATACATTATAAAATTTCATATGGGAATGTAAAGTTCCATATATGTGTAGCAGTATGTAGTAATTAATATCTTTTTATCTTAAAATACATCTCTCCCTTCCTTTAAATAATGAAAAGCCACAGAAAGAGAGTATACAGACAATGTCTGGCCTTCTCTAATGCATTCCATTTTTACCAGTGCAAATGCTGGTAACATAAAGAATGACAAGAATCATGTCCCTTTGCTGTTAGACTGAAGCAATTTCAGGGAAAAGCAATAATTTTTAAATGAATCACAAAACGCAGGAAAAATTCCTTTGAAATTAAAGACAAAATAATAAAGGCTAACAACAGAGATGGGGAGAAAAAAATTTTGTTCTTCAAAATGTTTGAACATCAGGGACATAGGGGAAAGAACGTCTTAAAGTAGACAGGCTATTAAAAAAAGGAAAAACAAAGTTTTAAATGACACCCTTTCATTTAGAAAACTACTAACACTTAGAAGCAGAACTAACAGTTTATGATTTACCAAAGCAGCAGTACCATGTAGCAGCACCTGACTCTCAGATTTCACCCACTATAAAAAAAATAACATGCTGCAGTAAGATTTGACACTCTCTTCACAAAATTAGTAACTTAGCGTTGACCTTCTTTGGACACAGGACATATGAAGAATACAGGAATTCAATATTTTCAGCCTAAATGTTTTTTAGATTATTAGTCTGGCACTATATAGAAATCTTCACAGGGCATTCTACATGTTCCAGAGAAATAAACAGCTCCAAAACAACTGTACAAACAAAAAGGATGCATCTATGATGGGTCACATTCTAGTACAAGGAATTCATTGTCAAGGACATACAGAAAAAGAACAGGAACACTACTCAGATGGCATAGCATTCAGAAGTCACGGGAGCATGTGATACTATAATTTATTCATTGGTACTATATACCATAACCTGTGTGCAGACTCTGTTTCAGGAAACCCTTAAAACAGTAATTGCTGGAAATGGTATACTAGGGCAACATTTCTCAGCAATTTAGTCACTATGCATCTTTTATGAACCTGCTTCCTTACACCAGCCTGGGCTGAGGTTCAAAAATCAAGCAGCACACTGTGAGGTAATGGGCATGGAAGCAGTGGTAGTAGAAGCAACAACGAAGAGACAATGAAGACACTCAGACTTGCCAAAAAAACCCAAATCAAAACAAAAAGCACCATAAAGGAAGAAGGCATTACCCTTACACTCTGTATTTCTTATATGTGTTTTCTAAGCAGCCACTGCTGGTCAGTGCTGGAGACAGGATACTTGCTTCAACTGGCCTTTGGTATAGGAAGTTTTTATGTCCTTCAATATAGTGAAATGAAAAATCACAATATATCTCATGAATCATCAGTCTTGCAAACTTACAAACAGAACTCTGTGCAAGGTCTCCAGTAACTTATGAGTAACTCCAAAATGGAAATCCAAAAATCTTGTTGGAATTATGTCTTGCATGCAATAAACATAAGTCTTATTTTTCTGAATCAATTATTTTTCTGATCATCATGATGTAGACCTTACACTTCACTGCCATTACCTAAAAGGCTTACAAAACTTTCATATCACCTTTTCTGGTTTGCCTTTGGAACTACATAGTGTAAGATAAAACAGTACCAAACACAAAAATAATCGCCAAATGCATGCAATATAAGAAAACATGATCTGTAGGACATTGCTGCTAAGAGTGCATAAGTCTTCTACTAACGGACAGCAAATACTTACATTTTAGCTCATTTCTAATTATATTTACATACATACATAAAATGGTGAGATTTTATGGTGCTGAAAGTTACATCATAATTTCATTTTTCTGGGAACAACCCACTCACAATTTCCTTACTATTAAACAAGATAACATATAAATACAATTAATCATTAAGACATGATGGTATTTGAGGAAAACTCAAATAATCCACATAAAAAATAATAATCTGATTTAAAAGATAATGTTTCTATAATTCAAAGTTACAAGCAGCAAATAAATGAATCTACTTCTCCTCCAGTGTCTTTCAGATGTACTCTTATAGAAAACAAAATTTGCAAGATGAACATTCTTTTAATGAAAGACAAAATTGGAGAGAGGAGCAATTTTTCATGGATGCCTGCCAGTACCTGTCTCCTCTGCCTCTATTGTTTCCAGGGTGGCTGGAGATGCACAAACACATTTTCTCTCTCACTGAGACTATGTATTCTCTGAAATACCCTCTCAATATGAGTAAATCCCCCTTGTGTCCATTTGCTGTTCTTGTGTGGGAGAGTTACACTATTCTTTGTGAGAGTTATTAATAATATTTATTGTACATTACTGTTGTATTTACTTTAGTGCTAGCTTGCATTTCCCTGTGCTGAATTTTAAGAGATGCTGCACACGGCAGAGACTCTTTGCCTGTCCTGTCCACTCTGCAAGCTGCTACCATCATTCCACCCCTGTCTACTCAAAGACCTCACTAAGCTTTCTCAGCTTCACAGGTTTTACATGCATTATGTCCTGGTCAAAGACATAAATACTCCATGTAATACAAATAATACACTTGTACTAGTCTGATGATTGCTATATGTGATCTGCCTAATGACATGGTCAATGTATCAATATACAGGATTATCAGACCCCCCTGTGTTAGTAAATTTGGTTTTTTCCATTCTATTTGCCTTAATGATGACAAAGAAAACACAGAATGTTTTGTACTTGATGACTTGTATACTAAGGATTTACAATATGAACCTGTATTAGAGCACAGTGCAGCTATACTTAAGAATATATCACAATTGGAGAGAAAAGGAAGAGGCTGTTAATTTTTCTTTAAACTAGGACTGCTCAACAAATTCTGTTTAAGTTATACTGCCATTTAAGTTCCTGCTTTTATGATGAAAACACTTCATTGTAATGTTTCACTTTGCTTAGCAGAGTCAATCATGCCAAGGGAAAGTGAGTTCTAATATTAAACTTTGTTATTTCTGATTTTGACAATTAGACAGTTGGTCAAGTTTACACTTACAAAATCACATATCAGTAAAAAGTGTTCAACACAAAATTTCAGAGAGTCTCACAAATGAAATTACCATGCTTATGTTTCAGTCTAAAATTACAGAAAACTGCTTCTACAGAAGTATGTTTCACTGAGAAAGAGTGAGTCACTAAATGCCAGCGCCATAATATAATAAGCAAATGTAAAAGTACTGCACTGCTGAGTCAGAGCGAAGAATTCAAGAGTACAACAATAAGCAAAACTACAAAGGGGAAACATGTAAAACTGCATTTTGCCATCATATATGAGTGCATATATGGATTTTAACTAGATGAATTTTAACTGAGTTGGCAGTCACCTGAAAACAACTTTTAGAAAGAAAAAATTAAATTCCTAACATTTGATGTTAAGTATATGTTTGCACTACTTAAATATGTAAAATGCACTAGTCAGGGAAAGAAAAAAATCATTACAGAAGTATACCTTTAATGTTTCAATTTCTTCTTTGTGTTCTCTCTTTAAATGCAAAATGGCAGCTTGGTACTCTGTAAAAATAAAAAAAGTACATTCCATTAGAGTCAGAAAACAGCGTGCCATCTTCAGCATAGTATACTTCATACAACATCACTGGGTTCAGAATGCAGATGTAGGCTCTCAAACAAAAGACCTTTTACAATGGTGATGGAAAAGAAAATCTGAACACAGTAATCAGCATTATTTTCTAAGACCACATGACCAGATTTTCCATGGTGTTTCTGAGAGCAGAGGATAAAGCAAGAGGTCTTCCACGCTGAGAGGGAAAAATGGGGGGAAGATACATCAGACTGAAATAACAAGAGGAAACTTTAATCTTGCTTAGCTTTGCAGATAAATGTAGAGCTGATAGGATATTATGACGTACACATGCATGCACACACCCACACCCCTGAATTCTAAAAAAACATGCATTAAATATAATGATTTAAACTGAACTGTAAACATACGTAAGCAAATTGGATAAAAGAGCAATTACAAATACAAATGAAGACCTGGAAAAGTACCCAACAGCGAGATACAAAGAATTCTTTGTCTTAATTCTATCAGATGAAAATTAATTACAGGATTTAAGTACCTTCACAGGATACTAAATAGCTCTTCCATTTCATGAGAATACAACAAAATCTAAAGGTATAACAAAATTGAAAGCATGAAATTTAGAATCAGACAAAGTTAAATCAGCAATGAAAAAATGAGAAGGCTGGGCATTGATTACACAGGTTTAGTGATGGCTATAATGTTAAGGTGTAGATTTACCAAATGGACCTCTAGAACCTAGGTGTCATTCTATAGTTTCCCTCAATCCATATCATGGCTACGTTTGGCCAGACAAAGAAAGAGAAGACCTTTCATTACAGCTGTGTAATGATTTAAGAGAAACCTGTCTTCTGTAAGACACTGACCGAAAAGCTACAGCCCTCCTAAACAAGCAACTGGAGTTCATTCTTAGACCATCAAAGCCCCACTTCTATCTGATTCCAAATGAAAATTCATCCAACAGTGTATTTCTGGTTCCCTGGCTTGGCTTCTGCTTCCTCAACTGAAAAAGGAATCAAATCCTAATTTAAACAAGGATTGAAAATAGTCCAAAGACTTTAAATTTTACTGTCAATGTTATCTAACACTAAGGGGTTTGTATGGTCCCTGGAACAGCAGAACCAATAAAACAGCATTAGAACATCAAAGCATGGACCAAAGCACCAGATCAGTAAAATATTCCAGTACTTAGGTGCTTTTCTTTTCTTTTTTTTTTTTCCTTCTTTTTTTCTTTTTTTCTCTTGAGAGCACATGGAGGAAAGAGGAGAAGGAGAGATAACCTGGTCATGCCCCTGAAATCTGTATGACGTGGAAGCTTTTAAAGCAAAACTATTTTTTTCAAATGCAGGTGAAGCTATATGCAAGCAGCTGAATTGATATACAAAATCAAAAGGAAAAGGGATTGATATTTTACAAGACACAAGATAAAAAGCTTGGGTGATTCCAACTAGTAATACTATCTATCTAAACTTGTCCTTCTTCTCTAACGGGCCTCTACTTTTTCCAGCATGGGAAAATTGCCTGACTGCTCTGCTGGAATCACAACCGGTTAGGTCTATGGACTTTTAGATTTTCTGCTCCTAATTTCTTGGACTGGTTGATATTCCCTCCGGACACAGGCTCTGCTTATCCATTCACCTAAACAGGACTCAACAAAACAGCTGCCTCAGGTCCCCAGAAAAAATTGTGACCCTTCTGGCACCTCAGCTGGTTAAGCACTCACTCAATTGGCAGGCCATGAGCCTTATGAATACCCTGACTTGAAGTTTAGCCCTTTAAGGTCACATGATAACTGAAGCAAACAACAGGCTCTGAAAATGCTGCTAACAATCAGTTCTTAGTTTGGCTAACAGAAGGATACAGATCTACAGATCTATTTTAAAAGATCTACTTTCTATGTGGGATTGCCCAATGCTTAACGTTCTTTGGGATTTGGGTAAGAGTCATAGTTCACATATGCAGACATAGACCTGCACTGACACCAAAAGCTGATTTTTCACCATGTCTACCCAATCTTCCCAATCCTCTGTTGCTTATTTTCTTTTCTTGGTACATGGTTTCATCCCCATGGATGAAACCTAACACAGCATAAAAAGTTATACTTAATTTTTAAAAAATTCTTTATGTAATTTTTGTGACAGAAATTTTGCAAGATACCATCATTTTAATTTATTTAAGTTGGCAAGTGTTTTTCCTTACTTCTCCTAGATGAGAGCTCTGAAATAAGTTCTAGAGATTGCTTTGTTTAATCTTTGTTCTAAAGCAGAGGTAAGATAGAGTAGAAATTCTTTTATGGTTTACTTATTCCTTAAAAATATGCTTAGAAAGTACTAGATTCTAAGACTTAATAAACCAAATTAATTACTTAAAACACTGCTACTTCATAAAAGCAAGTGTATCATAAATTGATATACTGTAACATATTTAATAGATTGTCTACTATGCATAAACTGACATTCTACAGCATAGGCGTCTTTTGTTTCTTTCCACCATTATATTCCTTTTTTAACTAGAAAAAACTATCTATTGGATAGAAGCTGACACCAGTAAAGCACCTTTTTAATTCTTCTCGAGCAAACATTTATTTTTGTGTGTAAAATCATTATAATGAAAAAGAAATCACATCACAATTATAGTTTTGTATAATACAATGTAACTCATGCCCATTCTTTTCACATTTTTGTGAAATCACCTTAATTTGGTATAATACTACATGGATAGTTAACATCCCAAGAAAATATCCTGCACACAGAGATGGCAATCATCTCAATCATTAAATTAAATTATTAAATCTCAATCATTAAAGTACTGAAGAATTTGACTACAAAGAATAATCGCATTTATGTAATTCCAAAAATCAGTTTCTGAACATACTGGCAAGAGAATAATAAAGTTTAATTATGCAGTGGTGTTGGAATGCTGCTTAGAATGGTCAAATCACAACAGCAAAGTAAACAATAATGTACTGCGAACAAAACATAGGTCAGGCTTTATAAACTACTGAATTCTTAAATTCCATTTATTTCACAAACCAGATTCATCTAGCCTACAGAAACAATACAGAAATACTGTAAACTCTCAATTATCAATGACTGATTTGTCTAGGTTACAGATGAACTATATCAGAGTTTAAGAAATCTCTGTGTGTAGCCAGCCTGATTCTCACATAATCATTGTAACTCATCCAGCCTTATTACTTAAGACACACAAACATATGTGGGTAGTTCTCAGAACCAGACGAGATACAAGGTTGCAACTGAACTGAATGTCCTCCCACTTTCTGGTGCTGTAATACCTTAAGGACCTTCAAGACCACCGTGAAAATAAAGCTTCTGATCACAGAATGGCTGAGGCTGGAAGGGAACTCTGGAGGTCATCTGGTCCAACCGCCCCCTAGAGCTGGTTGCCCAGGACCATGCCTGGACAGCTTTGGAATGCTTCCATGAATCTCCATCCTCCTCATCCTCTCTGGGCAACTTCTGCCAGTGCTCAGTCACCCTCACAGTGAGAAACTATTTCCTGATGTTTAGCTGGACCCTTCTGTGTTCCACTGTGTGCTCACACTGGTCCTGTCACTGGGCACCACTGAAAAGAGTCTGGCTCCCTCTTTTTTACACCCTACTTTATAGATCCAAGCTGATCTTGTGTCACAAGGTGAATCTTTACTGTATTCCACGCCAGCACATCCCCTAGTTTGTGTAATGTCAGGGGGGTTGTATTTCCTGAGGTTTTAAAGTCTTTCATTACAGTGGATAACAGAAGGCTGATTGCACAAACATCCCATTGTACTTGCCTGGTCTCCAAACAGCCTGCTGAAGACAGTGGTTGTAGGGCATAAGTAAGTTCGCTATCCCTAATGCAGATATTACTCTGAAGGGCTTTTAAAACAAACAAATCAGATACAAATCAGATGGCAAGTGCTCCTATCCTGAAAAATGACTACAAGCAAATTAGGACTTCATTACTGAGAAAACAATTTAAAATGTTAGTCCTTTACGTAAGGCAAACAAGCAAAAAATTAAACAATCTCACTGCATAGATTCAGCTCCAACCAGCTCTAACTCTTAATTTTTACTTACTACTTCTAATTTACTACTTTTTCCTTTGTTTTGAGAGGAGTCCATCCCAAGAAAAATTTAATAAATTATGGAATTTGTCACCCATTCCGGTATACTCTTTACTTATGCAACTTGATGCTTCCTTCAGTCAGTAATTATAACCCACTGCAGCTAAACCAAACTTTCATAAAACTGGGTGGTTTTTCTAAGATAGTGAGATAAAGCACATATACATTAGAAAGTCTTAAATAAATACAAATATTTGTTACATCTTCTGTTAGTTAGCAAGGTATTTTAAAATACCAGGTTAGTAAAAAATGTTTCACTAAAATACTTTTTTTTGAAGTAAGATGAAAGTTGGCAAAGTACATGGGAGGCTAGATAGAGGCCTCGGTGAAAACTAAAGATATACAGTGACATGACATGCAAGGTTTCCCTTTTCTATGTTGTTGTTGGAAAAATAAATCAGTTAGTAATTGTAAAAAAAAAAACAACTCCTTACTGCGAAACTTAAATCTCCCATGTTTTGCTGTAGTCAGTAGATAAGACAGGTATCTAATGTAGTCGTGCTCATCATACGGATTTATCAGCTAGTGCAAAACTCTACTTGGACCTCATTATCATGAGAACGACAATGGTGACAAAATGACCCTTCCCTCCACCACCACTTTTCTGCACTTTCATCCTTTACATTCATATTTTCTGCTTCTAGGACTTGCCATACGTATTTTGTGTCCAATGCACAACTTACGCCAACATTAAACTGTGAAGATCCTCTCTTCACATAGAAGCAGGACAAATTGATGCCTGTCGTCTAGATCAAATCACTTTTCCAAGTTCCACATTCTACACAGATCACTTTCAGGAGAATAGTTATTACCCATTGAAGGTACCTGGGGATTACCCAGTCAATCAGATTTTAGAGAAAAGCTGCACTAAGGCATAATAGGGGAAAAAGTAGCTACATAAGTAAAAGAAAATACCTAATTTGGGAAGATAAGCTCATTGTAGACCATTAAAGCAGCAGAACGCTGGACAAAGGAGCTGAAGTTCTTACCAGAAGCTGATTCGGTTTCCAGAAAACACTCCAAAGTGCAATGAATTAAGCAAAAATACCTTACTTTGGGATTACCTATGTCACACATCCCTAATTTACAGATGTTTAGGGGCAAAATGCAAAGTTTATTTTTGTTCCATTTTCTACAGGCCCCTGAAGAGGTAAACTGAGAACTGCCACTGAGTGCAGAGTGGTGCAACTCTGAAATAAAAATCGTTCCGTTTCATAGTGAACAAAATTATACCTCTATTGAGACAAGCCAAAAGCCTATATCGCTTAGTATACTGTCTCAGTAGCCAAAAAGCAGGGGACATGTAAAAAATAAAAAAACGGCAAAAACATAGTAGTACTTTTCCAGTGGTCTCTTCCAGCAACCTGATTTGCAATTCAGGAACTTTCTAAACCGGAGAAGTTGTTTGCATATTTAATAGTTTGCAAATGTATTCCTCTTCCATGAATGTGCATTGCTGATTTTAAAACTTCTGCAAGCAGACAACATCCTGCAGCAAAGAATTAATTGCACATTACATAAAGACCCTTTTGTTTATTTTGAATCTGCACCTGTTAGGTTCATTTGATGCCTCCAATTCCTGTGCTGGAAGAAACAGTGAACAACTGTTCACCATTTACCCATTTGCTGTTTCTCATGATTTTAGAGATCTCCATCATATCCTCCCTTTACTGATTCCTCTCGAGTTGAAAGAATATTAGTCTACACAGGCTTTCCTCATAAGGAACATATTCCATATTGTTGATCAAACTTGCCATCCTTCCCTGAACCTTTTACAATTCTGCTGTGCTCTCTCCGAGTTGATAAAACAACAGTTTCCCACAAAATTCAAAATGTGGACATTTATATAATGGCATTACGATGATCTAGAAGATTTTATCTTCTATTTCTTTCCTACTATTTCCTACCACTTCAGTTGCTTTTTGATCACTACCGAGCACTGAGCTAACATTTCCCAAGATCGATCTTAACATCAAGGTCTTGTTTGTAAAGAGCAATGATCAGATCAGAATTCATTATTCTCTATATGTATTTAGGATTTTTTTCTGAAGTGCACATCTTAACAGTTCTATATTTTGGATTTCCTTTGCCATTTTATTGCATAGGCCGTCAATCTTAGATTATTTTTTTTTAACCTTTATTTTTTTCCAATTCTCATGAAAAAAATTTGCATTCTGATGAGAGAACACTAAATTTGCATTCAAGTCCTATCTTCACTACTCGTACTAACTTCATATCAGCTGCAAGCTTCCCCTTCTCAAGTCTCACTTTTCCAGTTCATTTATGAATATGTGCAGAGTGTAGAGTTGTAGAGTGTTTGCACCCTCAGCAAGTTTGCTGACAACACGAAACTGGGAGGAGTGGCTCATAAGCTGGAGGGTCGTGCTGCCATTCAGAGGGACCTCTACAGGCTGGAGAAATGGGCTGACAGGAACCTCATGAAGTTCAACAAGGGGAAGCGCAAAGTCCTGCACCTGGGGAAGAACAACCCCAGGGACCCGTACATGCTGGGGGCTAACTGGCTGGAAAGCAGCTTTGTAGAAAAGGACCTGGGGGACACCAAGTTGAACATGAGCCAGCAATGTGCCCTTGCAGCAAAGAAGGCGAACGGTGTTCTGGGCTGCATTAGGAGCAGTCTTGTCAGCAGGTTGGGGGAGGTGATCCTTCCCCTCTACTCAGCACTGGTGAGGCCACACCTGGAGTGCTGTGTCCAGTGCTGGGCTCCCCAGTACAAGAGTGATGTGGAGCTTTTTTAAATCTAGCTCCATATACACATTCCAATATTCACTGTACATCAAATGTTATCTCTTGTAAAATCATAATTGTCCTTTTATTTTATTGTTTATTTGAAACACTATTCTTTACTACAGATAAATATAATTACGATTAAAATAAGAAAATTGGTAATAATCTTCATAATGAGTAACTATATTATTCATTACAGTGACAAGAAAATAGATCTCTGATTTCTTGAAAATCTGAAGGAGATTGAGAAAATGTAAAATTAGCCTCTTCCACTGGGTGGCAGTTTTGTACTCCATTAATAACCTTTTTCTCTTTTTTTCCTGAAGTCAAACTATAATTCACCAATTTATGGATATATGTATACTGTTCTTTTCTGCTGGATGTGAACTTGTTATCTCATTAGGTTTTCATCTAAATTTTTATTTTAACACAGTTTTTTGTCAAAAATTTTTCCTAATGATTAGCTTGTTAAATTTTATTTGATAGTAACATACATATTTGAAATTTCCTTATTCACCTGGATGTTTTTAGAACGTGCTTGGGAAAAAAACCCCATGATTTCTGCAGTGATCAACTAGACTAATGTCATGATACTGTTCTGCCACCCATAGATATAGTCAATATTAGAAAATATCATAACTTTACTTCCAGTCATACTGTATTTGGTTCTGCCTACACACAACTGCTGGAAAAAATAATTATAATTAGTATTTTATCTGATTTTAAACAAATATTTTAGCATTTAACATTGCAAATCTGATAACATTCTTCCTCAGCTAACTTCCAGATTTGGTATCAGTCTGCTTCATGATTTTAAAGTATGTTGGCAATATGGATCATATAAAGATAACATTGACTAAAAAGATATCAGTATATCAGGAAAAGAAATCCGGGTCTAAAAGCAAGGATTTTTTTGTAATATTTTCTTTATCTTAAGGTACTACAACATTTGAAATGCTCCAGTTAAAGTACAGAATTAACATCTACAACAAAGTAATGGGTTGCAAGAAGGAAATGAGATTGTGTTTTAACTAAACACCCACTGCAAGGAGGAAGCAACTCTGTGTCCTGTAATTGCATCAAACACAGTATGTAAACAGGTAGGAGAATTACTGTGGAAGCACAATGGAAAAGCTGAAGAAGCAAAACCAAACAATCAAAAATGGGTGAATAATTAAGATGGACAAGAGGTGAACAAAGGGCTTAAAATGCTCTAAGAAGGCAGAAATTGAATCTGCTATAGAATCACAGACATCAACTGTGTGAAAACAACAGAGTATCACACATTGTGAAACAGTGGACAAATGCCTACAACCATTTATACATCACATCTGCTGGAGCAAAGAGTGTACAAATACACTAAAGAACATTAAGGGTGTACAGGTACGACAGCAGAAGGTTTTGTTCATGTTCTCTTGAATAGCAATTTAAAAACAAAAGTACCTGGAACACAAAAAGTTGACAGATACCAAAACTTACACACGGGGAAAAAGATAAGGCAATAGTGAAAGGTTGCTTATCCTGATATAAGTTATACCAAAAGCACATACTTTTTAATAGTTATTGTATTTTATAACTATGAGTTTTAAACTTTACCACAGAATAATCTGAAACAAAGGAAGATGTATTCAATATATTAGACTAATTTTTACAGCACTGTGTTTTCTAAAATTTTGGCCTTCAAAGCTAATCTTGCAAATAAAACGTATAACACAGTACTGCTCAAACCTACCCTTAATAATCATAAAAAACAAGTATCTAAAATAGCAGCATATTCTAGTATTATTAGGCCCTTGATATCTGAATATGAATGAGTCCATCAGTATTTACTGCTCCAACTGTTCAGCTTTAGCATTTATCCTGACCTTCTAGGATAAACATTGTCTCCAGGCAATACATCCGTAACTTCTGTGGGGCTGTTTGGGTCTGTGGTTTCTACAGAGAAAGATGTCGAGGCGTTAAGGATATTGAATGGAGGGTTTAGTTTGAGCTGGCTTCTTTAAAACACACAGAATTTCCAAATAATGACACCTCTAATATTTTTAGTTACAAATTCAGAAGACCTTCAAAATCTGAAGCTGTATATCTGTATGATCAGTAAATATTGTTTACTGTGTTCAAGAGTTGCATAGGCCAGAATTCCTTCAGCTCAGAACCCCAGATTTTTAGGGTAGAGACGAGTGGTAGGATTTTCTTTTTCTGTTCCACCAACAATTCTAAGATGTTGTTTACCTATTTGTTCCATTGCAAAGGAGAGAGAAAATAAGAGGTTTTTATGAGATGGGCAAACGTAATAGCTTGCTCATTTGCCCAGACTCTGAGCAGGCAGTAAATCACACGAGTGGCCTGTAACTCTAAATACCTAAGTGTTTCTAGGACCTCCACACCACCACCAGAGTCCTGTAAGGTAGGGCCTACTTCAAGTAAGGGAAATGGAAACTGCTAGCAATTGAATTGTCAGGGAGAGATGAGTCTGTCACGCCAGACTCTTCAGAAGTCCTCTTAATGACAGTTTATATAGACCATGTAACTTTCCTACCCTAAGATCATTGACGGTATGTGCAGGGAAATTCTAACAAATTCCAATATAAGTTGCTTTAATTAATGCAAAAATGTCTGAACACTGTCTTATTTCCTAAGAAGTATTCATGCAGCTGTAGCGAACATGAGTGGACTCTCATTATGAAACTTCAAAGGGAACAGGACAGGGCTTCAAAGTCCTGTGGATTTATTTCTTCTAATATGATGTCCACTTGCATCATCATCTAAGTGGTGTTTCATGGTAGAATTAAGGACTAACTTGCTCTTCAGTGATACAATGCCTCAAGAGTTTATGCAGTCACAAGGTTTGCTCATAAGTCTTGTAAAATAATCACATTGAATATTCACCAACAACATCTAGCATTCCTAAATCACCTACAAAAAAGGGTGAAAAAAAAGAAAACAAATCTTAATCCTTAGAAAGTTTTAACTCATCAGATTGCTATACTGTTATTGTTTGAAAAGCATGAGAACAGGAAACTGCGTAATGAATAAATAAATAATGATCATCCATACACAGTATAATGACAGCTTCTTAACTTACAGAAGTAAAGGAGAAGACAAGCTAGTGATACTGAGGCAGTACATTACACTAAAAGGAGGACTCAGAAAGAACTTCTTGTTGTTCAGAAAGGCTGTTTTAATCACTAGGGAGTTGGTATTTCATCATCTGAGAATATCTTTAGGAAGCTTTAATTCAAATATTTATTTTAGCAAAAAAGGCAGACCAAAATTTCAGAGTACTTTATGTACATTATGGATTATATAAATTCAATGTCAAAAGCCCCACCACGTTTCTGAAAAGTACACAGGTTCACCACCTTCATGACACCAGAAAGAAACTAGTCAGTCTTCACCTAAAATACCACAAAACCCTCCTGCTATCTCAGCTGTCACAGAAGGACCCTCCAGAAGATGTCACTTTCTCTCATTTCCACATACACAGAAAAATACAAATGCTTTGAAACATGCCTTATTCAGTTATGTCAGTTACTTCAGCAAGCAACTGCAGAAGTGACAAGACATTGTAGAAGAAAAAGGAATACTATCTGAATATCATCTTTTAAAATAAACTGAGTTCCAACTCAGTTAGTTATCATACATTCAACAATCATTCGGTAATTCGAAAGAGCTGCTTAAACGGAGTTTCCAAGTCATGAGAGTTTGTACAATTTTGTACAAAGTTCCTTAAGTTTCATTTGAAATCCAGCAATGGCTAGGGCTCTGTGTGTCCTGCTTTTGGTGGGATACAAAACTGAGCAGGGAAACGCAGAACAACAGCAGGGGCTATATATGAAATAAACCTCCATAAATCAGGTTAATATCATTCATTCCCTTTCTCAAAGCACAATTAAATCTCCTTTTCCTTCAAAAGACATCCCTACTGATTCATTACTAATAGTGTTATCAGTTAGTATCTAATTAGCCCTCACACAGTTTTCAATGGGATTTCATTGTATTTCTTTGGCAGTGTTAAATATGCTCTTGTTTTGAATAAAGACCAGTGTGTGTCCAAATACATCAAGGTTATGGAAAAGTAAAAAGCTATCATCCCTTTAATCCTTCCAAACTGACTAATACTAAAGAGAGCAAATTTAGTTCTTGTACAAAAAGCTTCAGTTCCCATTTTTTATATGCAGTATTTATTCAAATCAGAAGTATGCTGCTACAATATTTCTCATCATTTATTAGAGAATCACAGAATCATTAAGGCTGGAAAAGACCTGTAAGATCAAGTCCACCATTAATTCACTTAATCTTGTCTTTTTGCTTAAATTCAGCTGTTACCTCAGTTTTATATAAGATACACCTCACAATGGAGGACCATAGCCCACCAACTCAGAAAGAAATTTTCCAGCTCAATTTTCACTACACCTACAGCCTTTGCTTCAAAGATTTTTAGAATAAGCACTGCCAGATTATAAGAAGCCCAATTATTAGACATATTAGATTATCTCTAAAATGGGTAACATTTACCTGGAGTTTGCTCACAGACAAGAGAAATGAGAAAAAAAAAAAAAGGAATAAGGAAGGAGAAGGAAGGAGAAAAAGTAATACACCAGTTCTCAATTGTGATGTTCTTCCGCTCAGACTTCAAATCGTAACTTTGCAAAATTTCACACTCAGCATTGTGAGATGGATCTGAAAGTCAAAGAAATCAACCTAAGTTCCACTCACTTCAGTGGGATGGCAGCCACTGAAACTGAAGTAATGTAAGCTAGAATTCTGAAAACAGTTCCTCATCTATTTTATACAACTTCTGTAATCTTTATTAAATTTTTAGTCCTAAACAGTGGTAGATACTGTAGACGCTGCCTTTACCATTTTTATTCCATCAAGGAAAGGTAAATACTCCCCTTACAGTAACAAAAGAGACCAAAGACTAGACACAGACGGACAACATTACACTGTTCCACCCACCTGGTGGTCCCTCCTTGTAAAGCTTTAGGTGAGCTAGAGACAAAAGCATAAGTAAGATTGTATTCAAGCTTCACACAGGGAATTTACATTTTTACACTCATTAAATATGTATCCTAGCAGGGAGTCTGGCAGACTCCCTGCTTTTTATTCAGTACTACAAACATATACCTCAGTCAGTATTTTCAGCTCTCATTTATATCATTTTGTCTTGCAAAAAATTATCAACTGTTTATGAATTGCTTAATTTCTTAAGTGTTTCCAGATATTAGCACTGTCCATCAAATCAAATCAAAATCAAATAGCAAGTATTTAAATAAATTTCTACCATGTAAAAAATCCCATGGACATTTCTTAGTTAACCATAGGCCACATGTACTAACACTTACTATGAAAACAAATTGCAAATATCTCTATAAAGCTCTCAGCTCAATATATACACAGAATTGCATATTGCATACTGCAGAATGAGTAAATAACATATTTTATTCTTTCCTCAAGATTTTCAATTGGAAATAAAATGGTGCTCACTCATTATTGTCTTTTCATGTTGCTTAGTAAGGCAAGGAGAGCAATGCAGGTCAGAAAACTTAGCCTCTTCTGACAGATTCATTCCATACAATCTGATTAGAAGGCAAAGGTTGGGGTGGGAACACTTTCAAGAATTCCTTGGTTTGCTTTTTTTTTCCTGAAACATGCACTTTTTAAAATAAATGGCCACTGTTATTGCACAGTTTATCAATGTATGACATATGCCACCGGGTGGTAGAAATAAAGCGTATAAGATATTACTAATTATTAGTAAAGTATGAGGCATACTTCACTGTTTTGCAAAGCAAATACACACTACAGCATGCATGTTTTTCCTTACTGCATAGAAAACCAAACATTAAATAAAATCTGGATGTTTTGGACAGCCTATGGAATTTATACAAATGCTTAATGTATGTTCAGTTGTATAATCACAGAGAAATTATCTGAATACAGATCGACAATAATGTTTACAAATATACACAATACAGCTTATGTAAATCTTTGTCATGATACTGAGCAAGCTGCACTGTTCACCGCCACTTCTAAATGAAAAGGTACAAGCGTTCACTGGTAAATCTGGTGACCTAAAAATATAACCTACAGCTTTGAGAATACTGGATACAGTGGGTCACAGTGTTTCCAATGGCAATTTTCATTCTCCAAAACTGTTGCAAAAAGCAAGTATACACACTCAAATATTATTCAGTATTATTCTCTTTGTGTTCAAAACTGTGCTGTGCAAAAATTACCTTTTCTTCTTTGATAACAAAACTTACCTACTTGAATACTTTTAAATAAAATCTTATATGAAAAACCTTTCCCACAGAAATCTCCGTAACTCGTATTTCAAATAGATGAGTTACTCCTCAAACTTTACATAAGCAATTTAGGAACCTTCTCTGCAATGATCTCAAAACTTCAAGTAGAAAGCAGAAGCTTTGAAGATAAATGACATATATAGCCACTTCTGGTCAGTAAAAAATCTTACCTATTAAACTCAGTATGTGGAAACATGCATAATAATGTTAACACAATTTAAAATAATTAGAGAACAAAAGCTGGAAAACTTGAGTGCAATCTACCTCTCTTGAGATGTACCACACCCTGTAGCATAAAGGAAATCATTACCTTTTAATTGAGCTGATTCATTAAATTTCAGAATAGTGAGGGTTTCTTAATCTTTTCTCCCTCCTTGGTAACCCTCAGTCCCATCATTTTCAATATTCCCTTTTACTATAGTCTTTGTTTCCTCCTCCATTATTTCCCAATGTAGTTTTCCCCTTTAACCACCAGGTGTCAGAAGGGAATCTACTCACCACAGCTGCACCTTTTTTATGATTTATGTATTTATTTTTACAGGCGCATTGATGTGACCTTCCAGGGTTTTTCAGGCTACAGTCCTAAAAAGCAGCAAATGTTCAGGCTTTTCTTCCAATAAACACAGTCATGAGCAACTTTCAAAACATGTTATTTGTTCAGTCTTGGAATGGTGTTTATAAAGCATAATTTTCACACAGAAGCAGTAACAGTGGGAGAAATAGACATTTATTTGAGATGCTACATGAATGCAACATTTTAAGTAGATAAATTGTGGCTTACACATTTTTTATAAGATGACTGGTCAGTGAAAGCCCAAAGCTTAGGTTTATAGAAAGTTGACAGACAGACTTCCTTCAACTTTCTGAACACCAATTTGAACAAGTTTTGCATTTAAGCATTCTTTTAGAACTAGGAAATTAAAATGGATTTGTGCTTAAAGAAATTCTTAGAATTACCTATTTTTTAGGGGTTGGGGATTGACTAAAACAATACTGAATGTAGTTTTGACACATTACTCTAATCCTTCTTCCCTCGCCCCATTCCATCTACTTCTACCTGTCCTCCTTTCTTTACTTCCCATTGAACATGAACTCTTTTGCAGCCCCATAATTCAATATATATAAGGATGTCAATTCCCCAGACTGGGAAATGAGCAGACATCCTTCACTTCAACTTAATTTTTTTTTTTTTAGATTTTTAAGGGAAGGAAGAACCCTCCAAGCCTAAAATTTCAATTATTTTCAGCACCTTAAAGATTCAGGTACAGTGAAAATATGGAAGATGTGAGGAAGGGAGACAGATGGAGAGGGACATGTGGAGAATAAACAGGTGTAAACAAGCCAATAGTCCAGCATCTAAATACCATCTGGATATTGAGATAATGCAGAAGATTTTTATCTTTAACTTACTACAGAAAATGAAGTAACTTCACAACACTCATTGAATTCCCTGAGAATGACAGAAAGATATCCACAGAAAAGCAGCCTCCTGAAGGAAAAACCAGCAACCCTTTGATTCTCTCTAATGGAAATGAAGAAAATAGTTCTACTTTTTCTGACTGCAAAGCAGTATAAAGCACTAATCAGAAGCATTCACCTGAGTAACTTATCTACTTCACTGTTCCTTTCCTGTCACAGGTGAGGTTACAGCTACAGCTCATTTACTTAATAGAAGAAATCAATAGTTTCGCTTGTCATTTTCACCCTCCCAGGAAGGCAACATTAGAGGTACTGCTGCTGGGGACATTCAACATGATTTCTTTCTCAATAAACATCCTACTTCACTTTTACAAAATCAATCTATTACAGGATCGCATTCACCAATGCAATATGGTAAACAAATATCACCTTATCAGCAAACATGAGGAACAAATTTATTACAGAATTTCTTCGATGAGTTACAGACTATCTACTTCATCTAGCACAAACTTAAATTACAAAGCACTTATTCTAGATCTAGAACATCTTCGCAATCACTGTATACTATATATAGTAAGCATACATTGAGAATGCATGTATACTATACATGCAGTATAACTGTATATTTATTCAAATGTGGGTGGGTATGTGGGTGTGTGTAGACACACTACATATCGACACACATAGGCACATCGCTTCCCCAATATATTCTTAGCAATTCTCAAGTTTAGAACTGTTGACAAACTTAAACATGGATATATACAAAACTAAGAAATGTATAATAAATAGGGTTGGGTTTTTACCAGATAAGAGTACATGTCTGTGTACAGAGGGGGCAAACTTGGCAGGTATGAGAGCGAATGTAACTAAAAGGAAACCCAAAAAGCAGTTCTGCAAGTTTTCAGAAAGTGTCAGGGTGTTCAGGCTCAGGGTTTCATTTAGACTAGTATCCAAATGTCTCATGTTCAAATGCTGGGCCAAACAGAACTTCAGATCACTTGAACAGTGAGACTAGAGAACAGGAAAGTTAATTCAATAAAACTCACAGGCATTTCTGTTATACAAAGGGTCTCGTATATTTTGAAATAGAACCATGGAAATAAAATACAAAGTCATTCTTCTTGTGCTGTACACAATTGCTCTTTCACTGTGTTTCAATTATATAACAAGAATCATCTTGTAAAACCCTGTGACTGTTTTGGGCCTTGGCAACATCACATTGGTAGGACCCATAGTAGTGCCTACATTTCATACTAAAAACTACAGTAAAAGAAATCATTCACAGAACTTGCCTTCATTATATTCAGATAATAGATTAATCTCATCACTAGGAAAAATGTAGTTTAAAAATCAAGTTTCTACTTTGAGTCGACCAAAGCTGTTCTATATGTGAATTCTTAAGCACACTGGTATCTATGGCTACAGAGATGTGTGCATCCAGATATGGCTTTGTATACTGTAAAATATGTCCTTGTCAGGCATCTGCTGTAATAGATGCATCCAGACTCAAAACCAGTAGGTCTTCTAAAATTACTACACTGCTATAGACGGTATGCATAATGGAAATAAAATAGGGATTTTTATTGAAAAAGTGGAGCATAACTCCTCTTCCCCCTCACCTTGTAATAATATATCCTCAATGTATAGGAAGGCATGCACATTTTATCACATGACCTTAGGCACAGTTACCAGACCGTAAGTGGGTTGTTTTTGCAGATTTAAGTTTAGG
Organism: Gavia stellata; assembly: GCF_030936135.1. Classification (NCBI taxonomy): domain Eukaryota; kingdom Metazoa; phylum Chordata; class Aves; order Gaviiformes; family Gaviidae; genus Gavia; species Gavia stellata. Next base: position 36,191,640 of record NC_082600.1, read on the forward strand.
AAGTCAGTATTCTTTTCCATTCTGCATCTCTATCTAATGCTAACAGCCTATAAACAGAAAAGGAATTTAATTTGGCTTGAAAAATAGGTCAGGATTCTTCTCCCGATTTTACGAATGGGTAAACTGAAGCTTGGAAAGGCTTCACAATTTTCCTGAAGTCATTCCAGAAGGTAGCAAAAGGGCTGGAAATGGAACACAAGCATCTTAACAACTAATCTTCAGCATTAACAGATGCCCACCTTTTTGTTCCAATCTCAAGAGGCACAGTATGAATGACAGTAGCAGCTGAGGTTGGGAGAGAAAAGCAAAGGAAGTTTCTGTTCTTTTTTGGAGGGTGGTTTGTTTTTTTTTTTAGTATTTTCAAAGTAAATCTTAGCAGACAGTGCTAAGACAGATATCTGGAAAAGTGGCTGCTGCATTGATCAGCACATGCACAACCCATTTGTCTGAGACTGTAGAGCTTTCCAAGCAGCACTATGCCCAGTACCTTCCAAATCCACAAAATTATAGCTTTAGTTGGCATAGGTAAGGGGAGAAAATGTCATTGTTAGTCTAGAGGAATATAATATGGCTACAACAATCTGGCTTGTGATAAAAAACTCAGCTTCTCAATAACAAGACAGTGTATTTTTCAGAACATGAAACACTGACATAACATGGCCAAATACACCTGTCATGCTGCACAATAAATGCAGTAAAATGATTTACACAACCTTTAAGCAGCCCACCTGCACTCTGAGATCACAACAAAGTGGTCAGTGACCATTAAATCATAAAAACACTATCTTCAACAAATGCATGATATCCTGCTTGCTGTAGTCCTGCTTTATCTAATTCATTACAATAAATTTTATAACAGAATCCCAGAACTAAACCCGAAACACCACACTGAAATCAAATAAACTGAAATTACTAAAAATATGTCAATTTTTTTATTTTAAGATTAAAACAACTGTTAGCATCCACTGTTACACAATTTCTTTCAGGACACTAACGACATCAAGCATTATGTCTTTTTTAGAGACAAACACAAATTGTTCAAGGCCACAAAGGAAGTTTATGTTAAAGAAAGATAAGAAATCATGTTCTTATCTTTCATCTCTTTGTTCAGACCATGATGCCTCTCTTTCTCTCACATAAGGTGGTTATTCTCTGCATTAACATCATGACCATAAAGTGATTTTATTGCTGGGAACCCAGACCATAGGGGACCAAGGCTTCAATATGTTTAAGACTTGGCAATAAACCTCTGCCATTATTTTGTATTTCATTCGCCATTTACTTAGACACTTTTTGTTTAATAAGAGCTTTCTCAGGCACCTCCTGATTTTCTTATTTACCCCGAAAATTCTGCTTACAGCACCACAGGCTGTTATAGAAATTGTGGCACCATAGAGACAGCATTACTTCACTGCAGATTTAAGGATGATGAATAGACAAACCTATGAAAGCAAAGGTTTTTTTACTGTTAAATACAGACACAATTGAATTAACAAGAAAACATGTAATGAAGAAAAAGCACTAAATGGATTAATGTTTCAACAACTTTTTTTTTTTTAACATTTTCTCCAGCAGGAATGTCAAATACTTCTCTCATCACTTTTTTAATTTCTGTTTTGCTTAAGCAAAAGACTAAACTCTCTCTATTTTATATAAGACAACTATTTTGATCCTAATGGCTAAAAATGCATTTTTAATAGGAATCACAGGATCTGTATATCTATACCACCTTAATGGGATGACTGTTCTTCAAACATAAGTAGTTTTATGAGCAGCAGAACTCACATCTAAACTCCTTTTCTGGACATGAGAGGCTGCAAGTGCTGATATAGTCATACACAGCAACTGAGACATTCATTATATGTGGATTCTATGTGATCTCATATCACAGATGAGTTCGCTCAGTATAGACATGAATTTGTCTCCTCTACCTGGCTAGGTATTTTCACTATACGTAATAGCTGACACATCCACCCTTCTATCAGATTTAATGCTTAAAAAATGGGAGAAATATATCTAAGAATTATGGAAGAAAAAGAAACTTTCAATGAAAACAGAAGAACAAAACTTTAGGACCAGAGAAATATGCACAGAAATGTCTTTGATTACATGGGAAAGATTTCCATGGAATAGACCTATAACTATAAATTAAAATACCCTTTTTCTAGTCTTCCAGGATATAGATGGTGTAATGTACTACAGACTTTCTGGACTTCAACTATTTTAAACTGACACACTTCAAAGGACTTCCAGTTTCTCTAGAGAACCCTGTAAGCAGCTTGTGCTAATTACAGAGAGCCAGCTGACAACACAGTCACTTGCTCTATGGAAACAGAGGACTTAAAGGAATAAGAAACTGTAAGATATGCCAAAATATCGTAATATCATTCTTTTAATTCAAAAATTACAACTCAAGATTCAGGTGTTGGGGGTGACAGTACTATGACTACACAAGATATTATCAAAGGCATGAAAAAAACCTGTTGCAGAGTTTTATTTGTTCACTAACTTCTTTCACTTCTAATATTTCTAACAGGCCTAGTCAGCCCCACACACGTGTTCCTCGTTATGTCCATTTGCTTTTCAGTTGGTTTCCCACACATCAAGCCAGACTACAAGCCTCAGGAGAGAGTTAGCTTCTCCTCCAAGCTGCTATGAGTCACTGTGATGTCTGCTGCGTAGGCCAAATTAAGCCTGAATTTCTTGCTTCCACTAGGCAGCAAGAGCAATGAGGAAAAACATGGCAAGGAGGTAAGAAAAGATCAAAAAGCCAGGAATCCTTTCCCTCAATATCCTTACCTTCCTGTCTTAGCTGCCATAGTGCATGGTGATGAAGGAAGTAAATCAAAGACTTAGTGCAGAACTGTGAGAAAGATTACAGTATTCCAACTTTCAAATATTCAGTGTTACTTTAAATACTAATTTCTCATGACAAATGAAAAAATCTACGCTACCTCATAAAATAAATACATATTCTTGTATCCTGTTAGAAGTACAAAGACTTACGTCCACAGATTTATCATTGGATGTGATCACACTTGTGACAGATTTATTTTGTTTAAACCTAAAATAAAGCTGTGCTAAATGAATACTTACCTAGTAATTCAGCCTATTATTATTGTTTGTATATAGATTCCTATTGTTTTAGTAGATGAAACTCTTAATCACAGAAATTAAAACAGTAACATAAATCATTGAAAGTTAAAACAAGTCACTTCAGCATTTTTCATGTTACAGATAATCATCTATTCACAAACATCAGTGGAGGAAGACTGGAATCACAAACATCCCTGCCACACACAATTTTTGAACTCTATCCTGAAATCAAGAATTTTTCATTTGATCTTAGCTGGCAGGACAAGACACTGAGGTAAGAAGTAGGGTTTCAGGTTGAGACCAGTCAGTTTAATGGTGATCATTAACCTGCTTTATATTATATTTTTAAGAAGCCCACTTTGTGGACAAGAAGTTCCTAAGGTACTGGTGGCTGGGAGGGAATTTATTGGATGGGAAGGGACATGAGGGGAAATGCCAGTACACACACGCACTTTGAAGGTACCAACCACTGTCAGAGAGAAGATACTGAGTTTAGAAGTAATTCTGTATTGCCACTTCCATATGCATTAAAGAAAACCACAAACCCCGCACCCCAGCAATAAGACAAACATTGAATACAAACTCTGTTTTTTTGATTATATTAGCACTACTCATGAACAGTACTTTCCTTCACTTGCAGGAGACTGTATAAATTCATTCCTGTGCATAATGCTTTAAAATAGTCACCCTAGTACTCAGAAAAACTAATGTAACTGATCCATCATAATGCAACTTACAACTGCTTGCAGTGTCCTTGCTGCCACAACTGCTTTCTGGGCATCCATGAACAAACAGCTGAAGGAAACACAAACCTGCTAATCACTGAGGTACACCTACAACTCTACTGCACTCTTAACATATGTTGCAAGGATAGTCTTCGCCTATTCTCTTTAAAAGCACCGCTTCTCTGTCTCATCCTAGCTGAATCACCAGCAGTTTGTTTTCTTTCAAATCTCTCTGACTGCCAGACACTGGGGTGACTAATGAACTGCAGAATCTGGTCTGTATAAAAATTTGACTTAGCAAACTAACCATCAGCATGTTGATGACACTGCCACCCAAAATACCACAGTAACAAAAGAGTAACAATTTACATGGGCTCTAAGCCAGCCTGTCTTTCCTATTCAAATTTCAGGAAACCATGACCTAAATTCTCTGCAAGTAGTAGAATCTGGAGCATTTGTTAATTCAGTTTCCTTTCCTTTCTTTATTTCAACACATGTTTTCGCCACAGATGATTACAATCATTAGAAGAAAAAACATTTATTTGGGTAAAATTAAATACGGCAAGCATATACCCTATAATAAGAATTTAAGAGTAACAGAAAGCCTGTAGCAGTCCTTGCCAACAGTACCTGTCCTGGTCACCTAGTGATAGACTCCCACACTCAGACTGATCAGACGCACTGTAAATTCAATTCTGTCTATATTAGAACCACGTTGTTCCTGTCAAAACCAAGTTTTCTGAATCTTCCAGCAAGTTTTACACTTCCAGTATCATGTCCACTTTACAAAAAAGGAAGATTAATGCAGAGAAAACCGAGGAAAGAGGGAGAAAGAAGTAATACACTAAACAATACAAAGCAGTAGATCCACTAGTTCTATTTATTCTTTCTCATATACAAGGCCAAATGGATATCCACTGGAATTGGAAAGAACCATACAGCATTACCCTGTACAATTCCTCACAGCAAGGTAGTATAAAAGCTTGGTTTTTAATTCCACTTAATTCTTTCTAGGTGGTATTTTCCAAAATCTCCATGTACGTGAATAACAGATGGTCTATCGCCTTTCATTTCACTATTTCAGACAATTCCACAGCTTTTGACTAACTTCTGAGTAACAAGGACTTCCTGTTTTATATTTAAGAATACAAATTTGAAACAGAGTTGCGAAGGCTACAGTAATCACTTCTTCCCTTAAATATCTTATGTAAGTATTTATCTAAATAACAAAAAATTAAGACATATTTTTGTGTGGAAAGCTCATCTGATAACTAGGTAGCATTGCACTTCAGATATACCCTCTCATACATTTGTATAGGACAATATACATGACTATCTATAAAAGTGACCTGGGCGGATATGAGTATTCCCCTGTTTATACACAAGTTGTAATAATGGTATTCATTACTTTTATTCTGGACACTACCTGAAGAAAATCTGCAGCCAGACTAGAGTCTGGCAGGTCACTGCCCCCCACATTCTAAGGCAATGGAAAAGGCAGTCAGGTTTCCATTCCTTCACTATTCTGTCGCTCATTTGAACAGAATCCCATTAGAAATGGATAACCTAGTTTATCAAAAACACCACTTCTTTCCTCATGATTTTGTACAAGCAAGTATTTAGATTTCAACACAGATTTAGCCATTTACATTTAAAAAATCAGATGCTTAAGAAGTAGCAGTAAACAACACATCCAAAACATAAGGTCTGTTCTTCCAGATAAGAAAATACTGTGACTTATCACCATCTCTGTATTAAACAAGATTAAAAATGTCAGAAAATAATTTCTGTAAATGCTTCACCTCTTTGTTTTACCTGCTTCTGTGTACTTTAATCCCACTTTTACTTCTTCGTGCTTTGCTTTCGGTGGCGGCCAGACAGTCTGGAGTCTCCCTGGAGTCTTGTCGTCTTGCTCTGAAGGACTCAGGTCAGGCTGTTAAAATTATGCAAGAAAAAATTAAAGTCTGCAGGATCAATTGATTCCAAAACAGCAACTGCCATGCTCAGCTCTACATGTGTACTCCAGAATGGTTATCTGCCTCATTCTACTAATTGAAACAGTGCTCACTTGCTTGGAAGGGATACAAAGAAATCAGAGTATAAAAATAATCTTGAAGAGGAAAATAACATAATGCACGTGACATACGATGATTTGTTGAAACTGTTCACATCAGTATGGAAAGCTGTCTATCCTTTGGTGAACCACAGAGGTGGTCAAGAACACTAGGGTTTTTTCCTGTATCTTTTTTCAGAGTGAAAAGACCCATTTATGCTCCTCTTACAAGTAAACATTAGTGGGATTCACCTAGGCATTATTTGACAATATAATTTTCTAGAAGCAGAGCTAGTTTATAAAATTCCTGCCCCACCCCCAGCAGCTTGCTCAGCCCACATACCACGTAATACTGCCACATCAAAGTGCTGCTGCAGCTGTTAATGGGACTGCACTGTCAACTGGAATGCTAAAATAACCCTTTAAATGGAGGGGGAAAAAAACACTAAACAAGCATTCCTTTAGAGGTTTACATTTTGAGTTTGGTGGGGTTTTTTTACATCTCTAACATTTCTGTAATCTGATTTATAACATGCTAGTACAAGTAATTGCATAGACACAACTGCAGCAACAGCAAAACCCTATATGAAAGTGGCCCCATAAATGGCCCACATGAACAAGGAAAAAGGAAAGGCAATACCCTTTTACTCCAGCTTTGCCCTGAGAAAATGCACATTTGTACTAGACCAGACATTAAGCAGACATTTATAAAAGCCACTCCTGCTGACTCCTATGCTTCCTCCCATGTGTGATGACAGCTTCCCAAATAGGTTTGCTGTGAGCCACACAAACGCTTACGCCAGCACAGCACAGGGAATGGTGTAAGCAGGAAGAAGCAAGCCAGGAAGGGAAGGGCACACACAGACTGCAATTGCTGTACATATGCCACAGTCAACGAGTACCTCTTTTCTCCTCCCCATACGTAATTTACTATAAACTGGTATTATCGGTCTACCCAGGTGTCAGTCAAGATCTTTAAAAAGTTTTTAATGTTATGTAAGAATAAAAATTTGAAAGAGAGTACAACCAACACAGCAAATTAACTTAAGTAGCTTCAGGTTTAGGGTCCAATCTTGCAAATTTAATCATTCAGATAATTCCCCCTTTAGCCAACAAGAACAATCTTCTGGACTGATTATATCTGCCAAAGATGTAGCTGTAAGAATTTTATGTTGGGGGGACCCGAACCCAAGGGTTACCCATTTAATTAAAAGAGTTCAAAACACACTTAAATTCACTTATCATTATGGTTCTATGAAAATTTAGCATAGATTTTTTGTTCCATTTCTTAAAAATATACTAACCAAATCTCCATATGTCTAAGAATATTAACCTTGCAAATGCTTATATTAATCCATAACTTGAGTCGTCTAATTGGAACCACTAAGTTGTACTTGGATAAGGTTAAATGCTTATCAGTATTAGCAAAGCCAGATATATGCATGTAAATAAGAAAAAAATCACTTTAAATTCTATGTCTTGGACAAACTGACTTGAAAATCATCCATAACTTCTTGTATCAGCTCTTATCATAGAATTATTCCTAAAGGTAAAATGAAATATTCCTTCTAAAAATAAAAAAAACTTAATGAAAGAAAACAGGGTGAGATTGAGAAACTATAAAATAATACTGCAGTAAATATTTGCAGCACCAAACTGATTTAACGTCATACTTAACATATGGGCAACTGTTTTGTAGTGATCTTTTAAAATCAGAAACTGATTTTTAAGTTCTCACTTCTAACTGAAAGGCTGTGACTATCACCAGTTCTCAGTGAATTCTGCTACAACTGCAGATGATCAAGAATTTTGACAAATTAGCTCCAAGATTTCTTCAGCTAGGAATTCAAAATTTGAGATTGCCAAAATAAGAGGATGACTCTGACATTTTGACCTTAAGTCCCCACCAATAATATTTAAACAAGAAATTATTTTTTATCCATCTACTTCCAGATCTTAGGAAGAAAAAGTAATTCAACCTACAGATTTGTCTGATGGTCCATCCCCAGGTTTTGATTTTGACCTTTCAAATACAGCTTTCAAGGACTCTTTTTCATTTCTCATTTTGCGTTTTATGGCTTCCAGCTCTGAAGTATCTGCAGTTGATTCTTTTTTGGGAGGCCGTGTGAATAAAGCTTTAAAGACATCCAGTGCAGATTCAGCAGGGCTTGATTTTATTTCCTCAGAGGGAAATCGTGGTTCTGTTTTGCTGGAGGCTTTGTTCTCTTGAGCTTCATCACTGTCCTCGGTCTCCCCAGATCCCTCACTAGAGTCCTCGGTTCTATCTTCATTCTTGGAGACGTCTATGTTTAACAAGTGCGAGAGTTGTTCCAGGAAAGTAGGACTTGCTTTAGGTTCAGCTGATTTTTTTTTAGTGGTCAAACCTGATGTAATACTGGATTTCTTAACAGGCTGTCGTAATTTAAGCAGAGCTAAATCATTCTCCCTTGGTTTAATTTCTGTAACAGTTTCCCCATCCTCTGTGGTTAGTCCCTTTTTCCTCACACGTAGTCCACTAAAGAAAGCAGGTAGCTGGAAAGTCTTTTCAGCCAGTGGTGTTCTTTGGAGTGATGTATTATCAGCTGAAGGTCTTTGTTCTTCATCTGGAAGTTCTTGAGGGCATTCCCCTGTAGCAAGCAAGCGACTGAACTGCTCATCCATTAACACTTTGTCTTTTCCGTTGGAGTCATGCTCCAGAATACCATCCAGCTCTTTTGGGAGCTGCTTAGAAATTGGTGGGTGTAACTCAATGTCATCAGTATCCACAGTGTCATCACTGTTGCTGTACCCTTCTGATTCTGACTCTTCCTTATTTTGATTGTTATTGTCCAAAGCCTCAGCAGACAAAGCAGCATTATTTAGCCCAGATTCGCTTGTATTGTTTTCATTGGTGTCTAGGTCCTTACTCTCCGTGTCCGATTCCGTATCACTTGTTGTATGAACCAAAGTACCTTGCACAAGAATAGCATCCTTGTCATCATTGTCAGATTCAGACAAAGAAGTCTGTACAAACCTTAAATGGTGAAGAAGTAATCCATTTTGTTCAGCTAGCTCCAGTTCCAGGTCAGTTTGCCTGCCAGACATTGGGTCAGCTTGGCCACTGGTACTATTCATGCCGTGCTGATTTTCTGAGTCGTCATTACAATCATTATCATTCCTCTCATGCCAGGTGTTAGCATGAGTATTTATATTGGTGTGCAAAGGTTGAAATGCTTTAAGCACTGTTTCTTCTTTGGAAACTGCAGATTCAAATTTAGTTGTAAATCCAAAAAGTGTTTTCACAGAAAATGTAGTGAAAAGATCAGGTTCGCTTTTTGCTGTATTCTCCAGGTCTGAAAGCTCACTACAATCAGGCACCGCATTTTCTTCTTCCATGTTGCGTGAAGTACAGAATAGGTTTGCTTCTAGCAGTGCTACTAACTGCTAAACAAATATTTGCTCCATGCATTCAGACAGCAGGCTGAACTCACCACAAGCACTGCAACAGGCAGTGCTCCCCAGCCCTGCGAAGGCAGCCAGCCTCCCCCAGGTCACCCTGCCCCTCCTTCCGGTTCCAGCGCTGCAGCCAAAGTGTCCGTCAGGTCTCCAAACTCTTGTTCAGGAGCAGCAAAAAGACCCACCGTAAAAAAAGTTCTCAGCAACGTCAATAACTTGTTCCTTTACACAAAGGGCTTTTTGTCACGGCAAATATGCCAGCGCACTAATCTCGGTTGAAAATTCGACCAATGGTTACTGCTGGGACTCCTGCAATCCTACTGGCTGCACACAACTTCCTACGTGCTAAAAAGTGCAGAGCAGCAATCCAAACAAGCCTTCCGAACAGCACTGGACGCATTTGTAGCTTGCTACTTCCTTATCCCAGTACGCGAGTTGTGAGTGGTTTTCAGCAGAAAATTCCTGACAGATTCTTTTGTGTAGTCTTTCCACTTTGATAAAGATTGTCTTTTGTAAATCCATCATCACCAAAAAATGTCAAATGGAAACCCGAAGTAACAAATCTGAAGCTTCCAGTGCCACAGCCCAGAGCCTGTGCAGAGTCCCCAGTTCCCAGCCGGCCAAAGCGAACTCGGGTGAGCGCCCTTGAAGCCACAGAAAGCAGAAAAAAAAAAAGAGGCTGTCTTCCGATTTGCTGCAGGTTTCATCTGGAATGCAGATTTCAGCCTCCAGGGCCATGAACGAAAACCAACAAGACTGGTTTCATATTACTACTGTCCTAACTCTGCACAGCTATTTCTGTGAACTGTACACAGGTACTTATCAAAGGCTTTCGCCACACCCAGTGAGTAGGAGCTGTTTAGGTGGGCAGGATAAACAGCCAGCGCTCAGGAATGCCAAGTTAACTGTTTAGAAATCAGGCAAGCTATCCATCTGCACTGCACCCAAGTTTGGATTATTTCAAGCCAGAACAATCTCTGCCGACATATTTTTTGATAACTTTCATCTATATATATTGCCACAGTAATGTGTGAGATTTGTTTTTGTTAATACTGGCAAAAACACTTGAAGGAAATCTACAAGACTGTATACCTCAATATTAACAGAAGCTGTCAGGGATAATATGTATTTTTTTCATAACTCACATATAAAGATAGTACAAAATACTCTTTAACACATTTGATTTTCAGAAGGTCAGTAACCTTTAGGTCAGGTTCCAGTCAAAAGTCTTCACTTTTGTTCCTTTTCTTAATTTTGGAACTACAGAGACTGCAAATCTGCAGGAATTTATATTCTTATTATTCCCTGGCCTTTCACAGGTTTGTTTAGTCAAATTTCCCCATTGGTACCTTAGAAATGCAAAGATACCATTCTTTTTTTTGCACCCAGATTAGAAGGTAACTCTACAGTCAGCCGTTTAGTTGTGAAGTGTGACCTTAAACAAGCAACATGGGGAAAAGCTGTCCTTCACAGGGAAATCAGCTGCAGTTCACACCACTGTGTCAAATTACTGAAAAACATTTACTGAAAAGCTGAATATTACAGACAACAAGCAACAACGAAGTATCCCAACACATTTAACTTTTGGTTTAATGTTTAAAAACGTAGACCATACAAAAAGCATATTTTTACCTTTTCAATATACTATAAAAGATCATAAAGTCAACAGCAAAAGTCATTGGTATCTACTGCACGGAGAAAGTTTCCCAAAAATCATATTGTAAGACTAAGGGCTTAGAAGAAGCTTACACACACCTTTTCAATTACAGGGTTGCATGCACACCTATAGGCAAAGGGCACTGGATTAATTCCCATCTTTACCTGTGATTTAACATAGAACAATGTCTTCTGCCTTACTGCCTGCCATTTCCTGTAGTAAGCTCCGGACTTACTTCTCCGCTATGCTTAATCATCAGGTGCCAAGGACAGAAACAACTGACAGGTCATGGCTCCCCTGGTTTTCTAGGCTTAATATAGATTAATATCACAAAAGGAAGCTCTACATAAGGAAAGAGACACAGAGTCTTTATCACTCCCTATGCCAACCTATTCTTATAATCCCAGGGTTAATAAGACAAGTGGAAGGCAGCTACCTCAGCACTGGTGATTTCCCCTAAGACAAGATTTCTTGAAGGTAAATCTACAGCAATTCTGAATTTCATTTTATGACAAAATAACTGGGGCAAAGTGACCCTACTGACCCAAAGTTTTCTACATTTAAATTTACAACTGTCTTTACGTTCAACCACAGGACTAGTTGTTCACTGTCCTGATAATTTCTATGGTTATGCCCTTCGTACTTAATTATGTACCTATTTATCTGGGGTTTGGTTAACTTATGATGGATAAACATTAAATTATATTTTTCAAGAACCGTTTAGTTGGTCACTAACAAAAAATATACCTATATGAACAACTTCATGGTACCTTTTAAACTAAGCATACTTATTTAGATCATGCCAAAATATTTATTTATCTTTTTATATTAATGACAACTCACACTTAGAACAAAACTTCTGTGTAATAATCTAGGGTGACCAAGCCATAACAGTGCTACGTATATTGTACATAGGCAGGTTACTGAAAATAGCCACTATCTAACTATTTAAGATTTTAATAGTACTTATGAAAAGTTTAGTTTAAAAGTGGACTTAAAAGCAGGAAAACCATACTTCACATCTAAAAAACATCACAACAAAATTTATGAGTCAATGATCAAATTAGTAGTGAAAAGGATGGCGCTTTGAGTGTCAGGCCAAAGTTATAAAATGTATTGAGATGCTGGAAAACCCAGAGTTGAACACTGAATAATTAAAACTCCAGAAGTAGAAATACACCTTATAAAACCAGAGGTAATCTCATAAGCCTGCAGAAAATTATACTGCTTTATATGTACCTCTTCTCTTGGTAATGAACTCTAGGAACTGAGAAGAAACTTTCAAGCTTTTTGAGCATTAAGGATGAACAAGGGGTCTCGTCTCGATATCTACCCCTGGAGAAATGATCAAAAACTGGAAGCCAGCCAGTTTCTCAAATGCACTCCGCAGTCCATAAACCCCCAGCCTCAACTAACACTTTTGTAAGGACTTGTTTCTCACAGTCTGATGATCACTCCAGTGGACAGTCCCCTGTTGAGGGACTGAATAGCTGATAATGAAATACACATTGGTACTTACCCAGTAGGATGTTTCTGGGTAAAATACATACATCGATATGTGCCCTTAATATTTTGACACAAGAAGATCATCATATTATGATGTGCAAAGGAGATGGAGCCAGTTTGTTGGCAGAAGTGTTTTAATGCTGGGTGGATCTATCTCATAAGAAAGTCTCTCTGAACAGGCTGTAATACTGCATCTGAAGGAAGAAACAACTTCAAAATCTCTAGAAAAAATCAGTTATGATAATGTTACAAGCCTGCTTACTTAGTAAAACTGACAACTCTCTGGTGCCTCAGAAAAGCCCCTAAAACCTGTCATAGCAGCTTTTAGGGCAGTCAAAGCACTAATTATACAAAAGGACAATCATTCCTTACAGTTTAAAGCACATTTAATAATCCACACCCTTTCTGACCTACATTTCATCACAGACAGAAGTCACACCTACAAGTCACTCTAGTTCTGTTCTTAAGGTGTCTAAGAGCTCCCCTGAAGTAGGTTTTAAAACTAGCTTTGAAGAAAACACACAATAAGCCAGAATAAAGTAATCTAATTTCTATCACTATCATACAGCACGGCTCAAGGCTTCCTGACCCCATATCTATTCAGACTGCCTTTTCAGATCACTGTAATAGCAGGGTTCAAGGCTTCCTGACCCCATATCTATTCAGATTGCCTTTTCAAGATTGCTGTAATAGGAAACTAGAGAAACATGAACAGGGCATGAAGACACATTCTACAAAACAGCCCAGTGGCTAAACTGTATAGAAAACAAATTTTCTACTGTTTTTTCAACATGAAGAGCCTTAAGCCAAGAAAATTTTGCTTAATATCTTGAAAATAATCATAGAATCAAATATGCACGAATTGTGTCAGGCTTCAGAAGAGCCACTGAAGCAGCAGGCTGTGGTTGTGGCTCCAGCAGTTTAAACTGATTTGAAGCTCAGCTGACACAGTCCTGCCTCTGCCCTGTCCCCAGCCCAAGGCTTACTCTGACTGATAATGATCTTAACATTCTCCTGCTCTCCTGTCTGTCTCTCCTGCTGTTTGTCTCATTTTATACTTTTAACTCTTTAAATGCTCTAAAACAGAAAAGGCAGAGAAGATGGAGGGAAACCTATAAATCCTGGATTTTCATCATTATTCTCAGCCTTGTTACCTCACTAAAGACCATTTATGTGAGCAATTTTCCTGAGGTTTGAGGATCTGGGTATCACCAACACAATCGCTTTAAATGTAAGTAATTAAGTATAGACATAGCAACAGAAACATAGATATGATAATTCTTATCAAAATTCAGCATTGCATGATGTTAGAATGAGTGGACACCAGACACATTTGGTGTAGGGGGCTGTAGAAATGCAATATGGTTTTTTAATGTCTTCATCAAAATTCTGCTTGACATTGAGATATCGACTACTTTAGACAATCTGAAAAAATATCATAATAGTTACATGGTTATAAAACCAGAAAGCACATTAAGAAAGCTAATTTACTATTTTCAGGGAGTGCATATGGCATCAATAAATGTAGGGAACAGTTAGCCTGTAAAACCCATCATATGAAAAAGCAATGGTAGTTCTGATGCAGAACCTGTAGAAGAGATGTATTGGCTGATCTCCTGGCTAAAATGAGCAGACATACACGTATCAAAAACAGGGAACAGAAGATCACTGTAAACTGTGTAAGTAAACTGAGTAAGATCTTTGTGCATTAAGGCACAAAGGCTGGCAATTAGTGTAACAAAGAACGGAGATAAATTTTTAATCTTTTCCCTTTGTGCTTTCCTTTTCTAGGTTGCTCTCTTTTCACCTTTTCATTTCAACAGGCATTTTGCTCCCCATCTACAGGATGATATAATAGTTTAAAGAGTAAACAAAAAACTTTATAAAATAAAATCCACAGTCATATCAAATAATTTACCAGAATTTCTTAAGTAATTACTAGCTATTAATAGTTATTTTAGCTGCATTTTCACATCTCATTTATGCACTTTTTTATCTGAGATGAAATGCTGTCTAAAGAATAGGGTGGAGTTGCATTTCTATTTCTTTTCATTATCTTCTGTATCTCTGTATCTTCTCTATGCTCGACTGTCAATGAGAATGCAGCATGCTCCAACTAAGATTTAAAATCTAAGGTAGGAGTTTTTTTCAGGCTTCTGATACAGATCGTACATTTGAAATTCCTGTCAGAACAGAATTAATTCACTCTCTCCCTCATCTACTTTATCTGCCTCCTTCCAACTAAGAGAAACATAGAAACATCTTTTCGGTAACATAAGCAAACACTAGCATATCTATATACACACATACACAAATATATTATACATTTATGGAAGAATGCTCCTAATCCATAGAAAGCAGAGCTTTTCAATAAGAAGCTTTGCTTTTCACATTGTCACTATTATGAATATAACCGCAGTTTAAAACAGTAGTGCCTAACATTTGATCAGTCAGGCTAAACTTTTTCTTCCAACAGCAGTAAAGGGCCATAGATCACATGACTGGATGTAGTGCAACTGTGCGTAAATAAATTGGTCCATTTCAGTTGCTATTTCCTGGAAACATCATCTTTGTTTCAGAGTTGCTCTTCAGTTACAGGCACATTTTTTGACCACAGCTGTCTTGCTGTCCAGTCTGAGGAGTGCATAGGGAAGACTGTCTGGGAACAGATTGCTGTCACCAGAACAACTCATGCAGCCTATTTTTGGCCATTACCTTTCTTATAGGCTGCTTATAGCAGTGCTGCAGTCCAAACGGATTCTGACGGCAGCAGCAGCAGCAGCCTTCTCACTACCGTTCTTTTGGCAGCTCCTCCTCCAATCCCTTGTCACACAACTGGACACGGACTCATCTTGAAGCAGAAGAATAGTCTTTGAGATGCGAGGGCTCTGTAAGTAATTCAGCCCAGTTCTGTTCTGAAAGACTTTCAAGAAAGAGAGTCACAGAGAGTGAGCTGCAGGATAAAATGTCCTGGTGGGTCACTAACAGCGCATCAGCCCATGCTGACCACCACTTTTTTATAGAAATTGAGACTTTTGTTCTGAATCTCTTAGAAATAGTGGAATAAATATTATTCCTTGTTAACTACAAGAAACTGAAATAATTCCCTTTTTCATAATGCAGTTAATTAGATTTTTAGACAGAAAATGCTGCTTAAAAAAGAATAAGAAAAATGGAAACAAACTGCTTACTAATCTTAGATGTCTCTTATTTTACTCAAATTATTGTTCTTAAATGGCTTTTAATTTGGAACTCCTCCTACTCTACACAAGGACTTTGTAAATGCAGACAATGTATCTTCATGGACTGGATTCTTCCCGTTGTACCATTTATTTGTAGCAGTGATAACAACTACATCACAGTTCTTTTCAGTCCAGTTATTGTTTTTATCTCAACATTTTATTACAAGGATAAACCTGTACCTTCACAGTACTACAACATTCTAATGAATTATTTTAGGAAAAGGAGGTTAGGACAAGAAATCAAGTTTATAACAAGCTCAAGAGAATAGCAACGGTGAGTGTAAGCATCATTAAAAGCATTTTAAATGTACTTATAAGTCAATTCTGGTATTTCTACCAATAGATGTCACTGTTACACAGATTTGTGTTTGTGTTTCTTTGCACAAACTGTATTATTTAGTCTAGTTTTTAAAGCATTTTCTTTCAACCATTCCATCCTTTCCATGTTTCTTTCCTCTTCTACTACATTCTGTTCCCTTCTCCCTCCAATTTGAAAACCACTACCAAATCGTGCCTATCTGTAGGCTGGTTACGGCTCATCCTGGGAGCATATGCATATTTCCAGCTAGACTAGGCTGGGCCATGTTGAGCAGGTGTCTCACATTGTGATTAACTCAGGTTGCCATCTGAAGCTTCAGTGTCTTATATCCCAGGAAGTTTAGAAAATTCTCCTGTGCAGAGAGGTGGGTATTGGTCTCTTCTCCCAAGTGACGAGCGACAGGACAAGAGGAAATGGCCTCAAGTTGCGCCAGGGGAGGTTTAGGCTGGCTATTAGGAAAAATTTCTTTACTGAGAGAGTGGGGAAGCATTGGAACAGGCTGCCCAGGGAAGTGGTGGAGTCACCATCACTGGAGGTGTTCAAGGAATGTGTGGATGTGGCATCGCGGGACATGGTTTAGTGGGCATCGTGGTGTTGGGTTGATGATTGGACTTGATGATTTTACAGGTCTTTTCTAACCTTAATGATTCTGTGATTCTGATTCCTGTCAAATTCATGGCCAGTCTGACTCCAGTGCCAATTCAGCTGCTCCAAAACTCTAAGAAGCAACAGTATGGCTCTCAGCAGTCCTGGGCTGTGCACAGGCGTGCACATGCACACACACACGCACATGTGCAGCACAAGCGCACATACTCACACACGTGCACCCTTATGCTGCTTGCTGACTTGAATCGTCCTGGTACCTATTCTTATCATTTTCATCTCCTAGTTGCTAGCTCCTGCAATCCATTTCCAGGAAAAGAACCAATTTAAACTAAACACCCATCATTATTTTAGAAATGACACCTCACATATCGTAATCTATTTATATAATTTAAAAATTTTTCTCTATGCGTTGCTCTCAGGCTTAGCCACATATAGGCATATGGACTCGCAAACCATCTGGAAAACTGTATCCCATCCAAAACTTTGCAGCTTGTCAGATATTTTGGAACATGGTTTTAGACATACCAGAAATAAATGCATACCAGAAATGTAACTGTATATAATAAATGCTTGTTACAACCCAATATAGCATGAATAGAGTCCTACTCACATTCAGTTCCAGGCTCAAATGCAACACACTTCTGTTGATCTTCTCTTTCTCACTTGAATGAGCAAATGGGTTTGAATGCCCCAATCTGCAGTCCAAAACCCAGGTATCTTCATCTCTGTTTGCTGCATCCAAATTAGTCAGCCGTTCAGTGAAGTCATCCTTTAAAGCAGACTCTGCTGGAATGCCGAAGTGAAATGAAATTAAATAAAATAATTTTATGCATCTGCAGATAATCCCTGCATATAGAAAGTTCTGTATCTTTTTGAAATTCTGTTACACACTACCAGCACATGCAATTACAGTTCTCCTGTTTGTTTACAACAAAACAGTATGGCATAAATGGAGTACATACTTTGTTTCACTTAGAAAAAATGGTTTTGTACTTAAATTTTGTGGGACAGAACTAGCAAAAAAAGTGGGCTACTTGTCTTTCCCCCGTACACAGACACACACTGTAATTAAAGTGCTTGAGTTTTCACCTCCTCTGCCAAGGCACTCTTACTTGCCCTCCTGAATGTGCTTGTTACACACACACATTTCAGAGGTGGCTGTGAAGTATAAAATTAAGCTAAGGAAGCTCAACAGATTGATTAGTCAAATTTTTTGACATTGGCTAAACACAACCTTAGTGGGGACTGTGCCAATCCACATTAGTCCCTTACACCAAATGCATAAAAAGCAGTGTTTCAATCAGAAGTGACACTTAACACTTTACCTTGCTTCAGTAACCTTAAACATGGTATCAACCTAGTTTTGGAATGGTTTAGTTACAAACGAACAGGTGTGAATTTAGTGGGAGAGGTAAGAGCAAAACCTGACAGCCAAGAGTATACATCTCTATGTCATGCACTACAACCACCCAGCACTCTCCTTCCTGTTCGCAGCATCGCTGGTTTATTAGTCTCCCAAAACAGTAATAAGTCTTTTTCTGCATGATAGCCCCTAATTTAGCAATAAGAAAACCAATGAATTCCACAAAGTCAGTGTGTTCTCTGAAGTGTAATGTCTGACATGATATATATACACACCTCTTTTTGTACTCCCTAGGATATATACCCTCTTTCATACACAGACACATCCATCTTGGAACATTCTAGTGGAAAATTCAGACACTAGCACAATTCCTGGTGGCTACATATGGTAGTTGCTTACAAGCAACTACACTTACAATTTTGTAATTTATTTTTAATTTTTGCATTTTCCCTAATTTTAAAAGACCATTTTTAAAAAGAAGCACTAGGATCGGAATCTGTAAGCCTGTTTGCTTAAGTATAGGCTGATTTTCAAGCTTTCTGAAAGCTTACAGCTCCAAATAATTTAGGTGCCACACTGTATCAATAAGCATAGTAAAGTAAAATACTTGGTAAAATGGCCAACAATCCAACATACAAATCAGTTATTATTGTGTGAATAAACTCATATTTTTTCTTATTCACACAAATTCTCAAAATGAGATCCTATCAAAAGACAGCATTTCTGCAAAAAAGAGTATTACACATACCTTACACTTTTTAAAATTATGCACTGCATATAATATGAAACTGTATCAAGATATTCAAACACAAGACAGTGTATTTTAGGACATAATCAAGTCCAGATGTGCCATCTTTAAATCAAGTATCTAAAGAGAGACTTGCTTTCTGAATTTCTGAATCATTGCTTTTCCGTATATTTTTACATATTTAATAAACTATTTTTTTTGTTGGGCCTTATGTCATTATACAAGTCATTCTGATATTTAGAAAACTTTAAGTTCAGAAATACAAATATTATGCTTTGTAGTATAAAAAGCTGAATAAAGTTGAATTTTGACCTCATCTTCATTGTTCCATACAATTAGCCCTGTTACCTCTGGCCACTCTACTTTACATAATTATAATGTGGAAAATATAAACGTCCAGGTGACTGGAGAGGAAAAAGCAAAAATCACCATTTTAAAGGTAATTGGAGATTATTTGTATCATGCTAGCAAACCTATCATGCCAGCTTTTAGCCTTGCTCCTGATTTCTGTCATATACCAATGCTACAGTTTTTGTGGGTATCTACTGACTTTACATTGAAAAAAAATTGGAATCTTGTCATATAGCCTATAAAAAATGCTTCCATAAAACAATGTAGCATTAAAACAGCATTAAAATGCAAATATACATAGTAAAACCCAGGAAATACTACCATTTTTAATTCAATGCTCTTTGGGAAATAATTTTGCTTTTGTAATTACCTATTCATTGGTTGCCCACCCTGCTCAGCATTACCTCCAATACTTCAAAGCTTGACTACAGTTGCATTCTGCAGTCAATTTGAATCAATTATTTTTATCTATGTCTCCTCTGTTTCGAGATGTCTATTCTAGGTCAGCTACTGCTACAGAGAAAATTCCGATGTGGCAGTGAACTTTACCCATAATGTGGTTACTCTAATAATTTTCATTGATTCATAAGTAATACAGAGCTTTAGCAAGTGGCCACATTCAGAATTCCTTCTTGCAGCAGCTGGTATTTCCCATAATTAACTGTGGTACAGCTAAGAATGGTCAGCCCTGCCAAATGCTTTCTGGGATACTAGAAAAATGAGTACCTCCTTCAGCGGCACAGATTCTGGTTTTGTCCAAATTTAATTTTATGCACCATCATATTAATTTCTGGTATTTTTGCTGTTGACGGACTGCTCCCAAGTCTGTTACCAAGCCTCTGTTCTCCACCCTCTATTCCAATTGTTACTTAATGTTCTGTTATCTACGCTATTTACACACTACGTTATTTACAGCACTAGCTGATGACCCCATTCTTCCCTGAACCAGTTCTCACCTGTATCCACCGTTAGCATACAACCACTTCTATGCTAAGGGACCCATCCACATCAGCAGACAGTGAAATATGAAAGGAGAACTTTAACCATCTCTTTAACTATTCTGTTTTAAGCAAATTCTTAAATACTTGGCCGTATTTTTCCCTTAAGTTCACCATTCTGTCAGCTCCGATAGGTGGATTTTACTGCTACTTACACTTACCCAGGAAACAATTTTTTTTTAAATTGGCAACTTACCATAATCCACCAAGAGGAAATTTAGATTGTTTCTGTAATTTCAGAGACTGTGGTTGAATAAGGTTTATGTGCTACATAAATTTATAATGAATGTTTTAAAATATCTGAGTGTGTGTTTAAAAAAAGGGTCATATATATTTTGTGCATGTATATGCAAACACATGTATACATCCATTCAATCATAGGCTAAATTTAGGAAGTTTTAAAATGCATATGCTTATCCTTTAGCCAAGTTAACTGATTTGACAACATCTTTTTTTTTTTTTTTTGCCTCTGAAAAAAAGGCTTCCAAGAGAGGCCAATTGCTACTCAAACTGTCTTCCAGGTTTTACAGTTTATACCAGTTAGGTAGTGCCTCCTGTGAACATATAGAAAGAAGGCTGCCCAAATACAGATTTGCTGCCATCTATTGTCCCAAGGGAATGGAAGACAGAGCAAAGTAAATGCAGGAAGACTGAGTACTTAATGCTTCCTTAGCAATATTTACCATGCAGACTTTGCGAGTGTAAGTAAACAACTTTTTTGTCCTGTCAAATACACAGGCAAGACAAACGAGGCACTGAAACCTCAGGGATACAGACATGGTCATATCATCAGACTGTGATAATAAATAGTACATCCAGGATCTCCTAAACCCTGTAGTCCTATGCTGAACCTACATAATTGTAAGGTAATTACACCTGTCTTTCTTTGTATGAATGACACATGTCTTTTAAACACAATCTCTTAAATTAGCAAACAGGAGTATTAGGTAACATGTAATACATTTCTATTAAGTTACCATTGTGGAATCCACAGTTCTACAGTTTCTGTGGTACGTAGTATGTTTTCTCTGGGCAGTCTCTGTCTCTAGAAAGCCTGTTTGTACTTTCTCAGCTGTCTTGGAAAAAGAACTTGGGGGAAAAAAATCAGCTTCTCAAACATTTTTTTGTTAGTCCAAGGAATTAGGATGAGTCATAATGTCCATTCCCTGTGGGAACATGGTTTACTTAATCACAACACACTTAAGTCTGAGACCAATGTTTACACTGTGTCTTTCTAGCTTTTGTTTCCTGATCACTGGTCATTGTATATATTGATCTTTTAATCGCACTCCATTCTTTCTAGATTGCTTTGTTATATCACACATGATAAAAATATAATGGTTACTCTTTTTGTATGGTGATTCCTATGTAATGTACAATTCTATTGCCTATTTGATTAAATGTTATAAATGCTCTAATATGTGAAGGATGAATAAAAAAACCCTCATGTTAATTAGATACTTGTGTTCACTGCTTGCCTCTTGGAAGGAGTGAAAATAAGTTAAATAAAATAAAATTTAAGTCTTTGTACACCATTTGAGAAGGAGTTTCAGAATGCCAAGTTTTGTGGACCTTTAAGGGTTTTGGGGTCTTAAATTTTAGAAACAAACAAAACAAAAGAAATAACCAAGATTTATTCAGCAAGTGGACCACATAACTGAAACAGCCTAAGTGGCAAAGTTGCTTATTTAAAGACACCGTTTTGACAGCATTGCTGAACATTCTGAACATCAGAATTACATTTAGAGAACTTACAGTATTACTAACCGAAGACAATAATATTATTGTAGGGATTTAGCTGCTGCAAGATCTTACATCAGCAAGCCACAGCACGTTAAATAATCTTTGGTATACTTCCTTGCCCAAATAGATTAAGCTTGACCAATGTTACTGAAAGCATTGGTGGAATGTGAGGGTAAGCTCAGCTGAAATGTCAACATATTTTTTAAAAATATGGAAATCCAAAATATGCAGATCCTACCAAAACTATTTTTTGCCATGTGTACCTCAGATTTTATGATCCATCCCCCCTTGCCTGACCTTTTTCTTTCTAAATCAAGAGCCAACCTGTAAATGCTTCCTAATTTTTCCTGTTTAAAATTTCTCTTTTCTTTTTGTTGCTACAGACAAGAATTTAATAAATGTCAATTTAAAAATAGCATTGGAAGCAGTCTCAACAGTTTCAGATTCTGTAGGTAGACGATTTGCACAGTTCCATGCACATGCCATCTGTGGTATCTCAGATCTGTTAGTACATAAAGACATTAATTCTGTATAAACATAAATTCTGCACCCAATACTCCCATGTACGTATCTGACACAGAGGACAATAAGATTTGCTCTTCTGGAGTTAAACTCTGCTTTGAAGTTGAAGAGATATGAGTAAGTAGGGAGAAAAATAAGAAAAGCTGAAAGGGAATTAAAAAATCTAGATGGAGCCCTCCTCCTTCCCTTTTAATTTTCCAGATTTCCTTCATGGGAAGGAAGCAAATAGAAGGAACCTGTTTGCTCTACTAGAGACTCGAGAGAAGACTGAAATGAAATCTTAGCATCAATACAGTTCTTTCTATCGTATTGGATAGAATGTAAAGCAGTATGTAGCTTTCTGCACAAAAGTGAACATTGTGCACTAGGTAGACTAATAAATCCTCTTAACATTAAGAAAATCTGTAAAGTGCAAGACTAGAGAAACTGGAAAAAAGATGCTAACTGCTGTCTTTGGGAATGAAGATATATATAAATTTTTGTCATCTTTCCCCCTATTTCCTATATTTCTATTTAATCTGTATTGGAGCATGAGTTGATTCATACTATAAGCACTTTAGCAAAATCCTTGCTGAAGATTGCCATGTTTCCACAGTACATTTAAGGAATTTTTTTTGCATGATGGCAAATCGTGGATTTTAAAAAGCAAATGTTAGGCCTACTACTTGCTACTGTGCTGCTTTAACAAAGAAGCCTGAATGGCACAGTACTGAGTATAATTTTTATATCAAATCCCTGAAAGCGGTGAGTGTAGGAAGAAAGCCCTGGAGCAGCAACACCCTGCAGTGGCAGTTGAAGATTGGGATACTTGTAATGCTCAGAGAGCTAGAAGCTCCTGGAGGATCAATATCCAAAACTATCAACAATGTATTGTCTTCTGTTCGTGTTCTATTTCTCCCAGCAAACAGTAAATACAGTTTAGTACTGCTTATAATGGAGAAAAGTGTTTAAGTGGCTTCCAACCCATCCAATTATTAACAGAGATATCTATTACCAAGTAAGATTAAAACCTCCCTCTCTAGCTAGCAAATAAAGATTAGACTGTTATTCTGAAGTGCGAACTCAAAGTAGGATATCTTCCCACAGGAGGAGATAAATTGTTATGCTGGTTTTGGCTGGGGTAGAGTTAACTTTCTTCATAGCAGCTAGTATGGGGCTGTGTTTTGGATTTGTGCTGGAAACAGTGTTGATAAAGCAGGGATGTTTTAGTTACTGCTGAGTAGTGCTTACACAGAGTCAAGGCCTTTTCTGCTTCTCACCACCAGCGAGTAGGCTGGGGGTGAACAAGAAGTTGGGAGGGGACACAGCCGGGACAGCTGACCTCAACTGACCAAAGGGATATTCCATACCATATGACGTCATGCTCAGCATATAAAGCTGGGGGAAGAAGGAGGAAGGGGGGGACTTTCGGAGTAATGGCGTTTGTCTTCCCAAGTAACCGTTACGCGTGATGGAGCCCTGCTTTCCTGGAGATGGCCGAACACCTGCCTACCGATGGGAAGTGGTGAACGAATTCCTTGTTTGGCTTTGCTTGCGTGTGCGGCTTTTGCTTTACCTATTAAACTGTCTTTATCTCAACCCACGAGTTTTCTCACTTTTACTCTTCCGATTCCTTCCCCCATCCCACCTGGGGGGAGTGAGCGAGCAGCTGTGTGGTGCTTAGTTGCCGGCTGGGCTTAAACCACGACAATTGTACATAGCCTTGAATGAACCTCTAACATTAAAAAAAGAACAACAACAAAAACCAGTGAAGAGAAAGCTCTCTGGCCTAGAAAATCTGAGTGTACAATCACTAAACATAGGATTGTGGAGGAAATCCAAAATACTTACTTCCTTGTGAAAAACATTTGTGCAACTTTTCTATGCGGAGTGTATCAACTGCAAGAGCATATGATACAACTCAAGAGCTTTTCAAAAAATACTTCAGAATGGTCACAAACCTAAGAAAGATTAGCAACATCTATCAAATCCTATAAATTACTTGTATAAATTTCATGGGTTTGTATTAACATAACTTTCCATTTAGACTGTTGTCACTGAATTAGGTTTTTTTTTATTAAGGGTTTACATTTACAGTAATTTTTATACTTTATACTGCTTTTTTCCCCCATCTCAATCTATTTATTCTAGACAAAAAACCCCCAACCCCTAATAGAGCAAACCCTAATAGTAAAAATGAGAATACTTATCACTAACTTAGTGTAAAAGAACTAGTACAATTTAGATTAGGGAAAAATGAAAAGAGCAAGATCATGATCAGAAAGATGAGAGAACCATATTCAAGTTTCAATGCTGTGCAACCACCCAACAAGGGCTCAAGAAACCTGAGGAACAGGAACTCCAGTAACAAGTACAGAATGTATTTGCTGAATTAGGATACAGTTCTGCAAGCTACTGAGGAGTTTGACCCCATTCATCATATTGCTTTAGCACTTACACAAATTCAACAAGTTTAGTTACACTGAGCAAATAATGAGCAGGATCTGCCTTGTCACTTTGCAGCCAAATCTTGCTTTCAGATGCAAGTGGGATGCTCTCCAAGTGTTCACAATTGGCATTATAAGCAAATAAAAAAGATACAAAAACCCCCAAGAGGACATAACACAGGAAGCAGTTGGCACTTCGGTGCAAATTCTGTATCTCTTACTATTCCCAAAGGAGTTCCATACGTCCACAGCCAAACCCCACAGTCAATGGTCAGGTCGAGGTTCTGAGCTGCAATGCCAGGAACTTTTAGCAAAAGGCTCATTTTTAATGCCAAAGAATTTCAGTGCTCACAGTAACTTTCAGATTGGGATAATACCCGAAGTTATCTAGTTAAATATCCAATCAGCATATATTAATTATACAACATTTCCCAAGTTAGCAATTTGTGGGCATACAAAAATTACATACTACACAAGGCTTTGAAATATCTGACAATTCATATATGCTTTTGGTATTAAGCATATACTACATGTCTTGTGGGGTTCTAAAACAGACAATGATAATTTTCCAAAACCAGTTTACAACTGTATCTTTCATTACCTGAAGCCATTTCTATACAATCATAGTATATACCATATTTGTTATAGATTACACTCAAAGCAACTATGAAAAACTGAAGCATTCCGAATACCGTAATTGCTGTCTACTACTTGGGCAGTGTTTCACTGTGTCTTTTTACAACCAGTTTTCTGATCTGCAGCCTCAGCCAGTGAGCTAAAAGAATGTGGAAGAGGAGACTAATGTTTAAAATCTTTATTCCTTACTTTATTTAGCAAGATTTGACGTTGCAAGCAACAGTCTTTGAAAAGATTAGAAACCTGTGGCTAGTGGAATAAGGAGAATAAAGAAGTATATAGAAAATCCAGACAAAAAGCTACACAGCTGAAAGCTAACATCTTTTAGGCAGCAAGCTAGAAATAGAGGCTACAAGAGTCCTTGATCACAATGCCAGCAGGTTAAGTAAATTCAATAAGCTGTTTAATGACTTACAGTGTTTACATTACTTTTCTCACGTGCTTTTTAGAATATTTCCCTTACCCACTGGCTCTCACTCTTATGTTGATTATCAGAAAGGCAAAGTCACCACAGACAATATTTGGTTTGGGCATTAGATAAGTGAAAAAGCATGACATATATAATAAGACTGATTTTAAATAATCTACACCTTTTACAATACACTTTAAAACGTTGAAAACTGCTAAAATATGCTCTAACATTGATGAATCTATTTGCAGAGGTCACTTAGGTCACTTGTACATTGCAGAAATGTTATTATATACAGATTTTTAGTACAAGTATTAAGATTGGAATTAATGAAGTATGTACAGAAATGTGCAAAAGCACCAGAAGCAACAATTAAAAGAATAGCCTGTATAGATAACCAGGGACACTACTGACAGCAATAAAACTAATTAACACTGAGTGTGTTATTTGTATCTAGACCATGGTGCATACAATTCATCAGTGGAAAACTGCACTCTGATAATAGGAGGAGGATGGAGAGAGGGTTACACCACGTGGCCTGTGCTGTTCCTCCTCCTACTCCTGGAATAACATTGCATTGCATGTGAGATTCTTTTGCCTGTTATCCAACAGGAAGACACACGATAGCCTGAAAGATACTGAAAATCAGGAAACAAAGACAATGGGCAACAACCTTGCTTAACATCCATGAAAGACAAAATACACAAGATTTTGTGGCAAAAGGATTATGCCATACTAACTGTTGATTCTTAGGGGTAAAATAAAAATAAATCTTTTCTACCCTTAGGGGATAAAAAACCTGTTTTCTCACCAGTCTAGAACCTAAGAGATGTAGTGAGGATTTGACAGCTGGTGTCTCTTGTTCTCTATACGCTCATTAGCAATGCTGGCCAGACTCCTTTAACATATGCATTATCTTGAGTGAGAGTGACAGCATGCTGTAAATGGACAGAATCAACTTAGAGAATCCACTTACATAGAGATCTGCGAGACCATTTTCTTCTGTAGGGTCCCACAAAAAGTTTTGTTACCCTAATTTTCTACATCCAACTGGAAGGATGTCTGAGACAGTGGCATCAGCACTACTAATCGGATACCTAATAGTACTAATAAATAGTACTACTAGTAGAGCTATTCAATGCAGCCATGCATTCTGTTTAACAAGCCCTGAATAGCTGTACTATGGCACATAGCTATAGTATATAGCTATACTAGTTTCAGACACAAATTAGTATCTCTTCCTGATTCCGGACTACGTCATGCAGGTGCACCAGCTGAACTCCACACCAGTAGGATAATTTTGCACTGTTCGACGGTGTCAATATATCCTCTGGGAGTTAATCACCAAGCTGTTAATTCAAGAATGAGCTTGAGCACTGGCTCCTTTTCTTGGTTACCTTTCCTACTTCTACTCCAGCTTTTGTCTTGCATTTAAAGAAAGGTCCCAGCTTCTTGCACACCACCTAGGGCTGTGGTGGTGGGAAGAAACAGCACAGCTTAGATGGAGCATGGCCCCTGCAGATGTAGTATTTTGCAAAAAATGCTGAGAATAGACTCAATGACATGTGCAAATTATTTTTCTTTTTGAAGTCCTGTAAGTTAGCCACATTTGAT
Organism: Gavia stellata; assembly: GCF_030936135.1. Lineage (NCBI taxonomy): Eukaryota > Metazoa > Chordata > Aves > Gaviiformes > Gaviidae > Gavia > Gavia stellata. The sequence continues at coordinate 36,219,089 of NC_082600.1, forward strand.
GGAAAGATAAAAACATATTCCTGACAAAAATTATCTTCCAGAAAAATTGCATAGCTTCCTTCAAATATTTTTTTAATATAACTTTTTTTTTTGTAAAACAACATTTTTCTCCAACCTGTTTCTCACAAGTAGGTAAAAAATTTCAGCTGACATTTTAAAAACCTCAATTTAGAATAAGCACACAAGACGTATAATTTTATCAGAAATTATAAAAGTTTGATGAATTCATAAGAACTGAAAGCGTAAGTGACAGGCAGCAGTAACAGCTCCAACTGTAGTCTATAATAATACTTAATAGTTATTAAATAACAAAATATCATCCTACATGCCTTCACCCCAATCTGTAACCTGTCCTATCCCTACTATAGACAGTGCCAGATTCACGTCTGCAGGAATGTTATCTATTAAAGTTACAGATATGGTCTTCAGTATATAATCCCATAAGCAATGATTAATACACAATAATCTAGAAGAAATTAAAAGGTACTAAATGTAGTGCATTTTAGCTTCCTGCAAAGCGATAACAGATATTGTCCAATGAAGAAAGATATAGAATTAATTACAATAATGAAATGCTTCCGTTCAGCATTAAATATTTTAAAACAAAATAAATATTGACATAGGAACTGCCAAATCAAAGAGAAAGGTTTGTAAATTTTTTTTTTTAAGATCTATCTTTATATGTCCTAATCCTGTAACTTAGCGCATACAGCTATGACAGACTCTTATAGGTGGAAGGATTTAACCTATAGCCTATAGAATCAACTAGAATTTTGCGCCTAGCAGTGCATTTAATGCTAAACAAACAAAGTAACGCAGTACACAAGAATTGACAGTTTTAAAAAGGAGGCAACATATTTCAAACAACATAACGCAGGTCAGGCTCAGCTACTGACTGAGAGACAGAGAACAATAATAATTAATAAAAAAATAAAATTAATAAAATAAATAAATTAATAAATTAAATTAATTTATTAATTAATAATTAATTTATTAATTATTAAATTAATAAATTAAATTAAATTAATAAATTAAATTAGTAATAAAATTAATTAAAAAATAAAATAATAAAAAATAAGAGAACAATAATAATAACAATAATCTACTTTTAATGGGGAAGGACCTACATTATTTGTCTCCAGACAAACACTGAAACTTCTCAAAATATCTGAGGTACAAGGGGTGAGAGATGTAACTGAACAGAAGGCAGAAATAAATGGGGCAGTGACAGTGTTTGAGCCAGTCAAGATGCCAAACAGACAGACAAAGTAGAGGAAGTAATAAATGGAGTAGTTGGTTGAAAGTTGCCCAGGGTCAAGGATTAAGATGAGAGGAAGTGGAGAGGGAGAGCTACGAGACAAAAGACAGTGAAAGAGAAAGGTGATGGACATTTAGGAGAAGAAACAGACTGTGAAAGGATTCCAATTAAGAAGATTTTAGTGTACTGTAACTACCACAAGTACCACTCAGAAAGATTTTCTTGGCAAAGTATATAATCAAAAGGCTTAAACAGCTGTACTTATCTGGGAGGGCAGGCTCCTTAGGATATAAGCAATAAAAAAATAATCCTGATATTAAGAATTTGCCCATCAACACATTTAACTATGTGAGTACTGAACGTGTGCAAGTGGAAAGACAACAAACCTGTCACTTATCACTCAATATAAGTTGAAATGTAATAAATTAATAAGTGAAAAACTGTGTTCAAGACTAGTAAAAATGTATTTCTTTAACTGTAGGATCACAAAATTCAGAGTCATTAAGGAATCTGCATCCTCTTCTGCAAAAGCAGCCACATTAATATTTACATCTAATTATAAAAGAAGCAAACAAGCCAGTCTGACACCTAAAATTATTTGATAGTTCACCTCCCAAAGATCTACAGCTACGCTATTTCACATGTCGTGTGACAACTGATACCTACTTTTTCTGCTTAACCAAGGCAGGAACAGAAAGCAAGCACTGAACACCTCTCTGCAATGGTCAGATACTCTGTAGTGACATCTCAGCATGAGGGCAGTAGCTAATAGAAAGAGATTACTTTGGTTCACACTCTTGTAAGTCTGGCATCAATACACCCAGTGTCACCACTGACTGAGTCGTGAGTAACCTAAGTTGGTCTGCATCACACAAACTTTCAAAAGATTGAGCTGACTTTTTTTAATGCAGGTATCTCTGAATGGCTTTTTAGTGCATGATGAGCCTATGGAAACTCCAAAGCCACGCTATGCTATAAACTAAATCTTATCATTGTGATGTTTGAAACACTATCAAATAAACTTATAGGCATAGACATACCTATACTGACTTTTGCAGTCTTAGGGAAATTGGATGACTGAGCAAAGGGAACTGATCACCAATTCTGCAAATCCTCTGACTTGAGTTTTCACATATGTTCAAGTTTCATCACCAGTGAAAAAGATTCTGGATAGGATACAATTTTTGGATATGCTTGCAGTCAACTGTCAATTAAACATGTGGATTATCTTTACTGTGGCACACCATGATTCACAAGTGGGCTTCAATTCATCCAAAATGTCAGTAAAGCAGTATAGCCATATTCACGGAGCACCGAGATGTGTTTTTCTCAGCTCCAGTCAGCACTTGTATGAGAATGTGAGCTGTGTCACTGACATTTGCTTTGCATTCTTCTTTCCACTAAACTTAAATGGTAATACTGAATGGCCTATTTTACATTATTTTATTATTATCCATGCTTTTATTTTATCTAAGGCATTCCAAAGCCCTACTTGCCTTAGCTAATCATGAGCTGGCTGTATTAAACATTGGACAACGAAGGAGTTAAAACAAAAAACAATCCATCGGCTGTCTTCTTTCTCAATTAATTTCCAGAAAAATAATTCATTCCTTTGTTCCCTTTCTTTGGTACTATTTCTGACTTAATCATTACACACAACCACTGGACATTTTTGTCCATTTTCATAGCTGTTGAATATTTCCTGCTTTCATAGATTTCACAAGAAGCTAGAGGCGAGCAGTACTTCTGAAAATAAATTATGCCACCTATTTAGACACCTTCCCTTGTGAAAACATGGGGGTGTGGAAGTGATAATAGATTGCTTAAAATATTATAGCTTTCTTTGAATAAATTAAGGTTAAAACTATTTACTTTACATTTAAGCTTTTCCTGGCATCTTGGGTTTTTGTAAACATGTAGTGAGATGTACTCTACATGAGTAACATCTGTGAGCTCAAGATTAATTTATAGTGGCATCCATGAGTGGCTTCTCTTCAACTGTTAAAAATGATTGCCAGCTGAAAATTCTGCATTCAGACAAGATGTTGTACAGTTACTATATGCATTCTACCATCAACATTTTGGTGCATATGAGTGACCTATTAGGTTAATGTTGATTGAGTGTCAAGATACAGCAATTACATATTCACCCAAAGTAAACATACGTTTTATTACAACCTTTCAAGAGCTTCAATCCCAGCTCAACAAATGCCTTGGCAGTCCCGTTCTTCACAATTTCCTGTTATAACTGCAGCAGTGGAGAAGTTCTACATTAAATATTCAGAAAATACTATTAATCATATTTGCCTCCTGCAAGCCAGGTAATATTTGTACAGAACTCAGGAAGTAGGTGGGTGTAATATGATATCACAAATCATAGCTTATTAACTTAAACAAAATTTACAAAACTATGTAAAATAAGGTTATTCCAGACCAAAGCACAATGTAGGAAAGCCAATGGTTCCTCCCTTTATTTCTACCTGACCTAGGACCTGCCACAGGATTGAAATTCTTACCTGCAGACATGCTTGTATTGTAATATCAGACCTTTTCTAGACTCAAGTCTCAAGTCCATTGCAGCTGAAACATGATCAGCTAGCCAGGCATTAAAAAGAGAGATCATCCGTTCATTAGAATGCAGAAAAACTTTAGGAAATACTTATAAACTACTTCTGATCTATATGATAAGAAAGGTATACATAGTTCCTTAAAAATAAATGTTGCTTCTCAGCAAGGGAAAGTTTTCAATTCTATATATTGACTGATACTAGAGCAGTCCAATATAAAACAACATAAAGTGAGTAAAATGTTCAGCATTTTTCCCTTTCCTTCCCCCCCAGGATCAGCCATAAAACTATAAAATGAAATAACTACATGGAATTAAGTATTTCCACAAAATAATCTGTCCAGCAATATTTATTTTATCCCTAACAGCATTTCTGGGAACTGACTGCCTTTCTGAGAAACAGAATTCTTTTCAGATAAAGGACACACTGTGAAACACTCCTAAACAGTACTAGATCACTGCAACAAGACAGCAGATAACATCAGTGTAAGCAGTGTTATTAACTGGGAATACATTTTTTTTACAAGGTCAGAGAAAAAAATATTTAAAAAGGAAGAAAAAGACCGTAAGAGTCAAATGTCTGACTAGTTCAGTATCCTACATCTAACCGAGTCCTATGCCTAAGGAAGTGGGTAAGAACATGCAAGCACGTATGATACTTCCTCCATGTACTCTCCTGTCACAGAATCATTAAGGTAGGAAAAGACCTATAAGATCATCAAGCCCAACCATTAACCCAACACCACCATGCCCTCTAAACCACGTCCTGCAGTGCCATGTCTACAGGCCTTTTGAACACCTCCAGTGATGGTGACTCCACCACTTCCCTGGGCAGTCTGTTCCAATGCTTCACCACTCTCTCGGTAAAGAAATTTTTCCTAATATCCAGTCTAAACCTCCCCTGGCGCAACTTGAGGCCGTTTCCTCTTGTCCTATCACTTGTCACTTGGGAGAAGAGACCAACCCCCACCTCTCTACAACCCCCTTTCAGGTAATTGTAGAGAGTAGGTCTCCCCTCAGTCTCCTCTTCTCCAGACTGAACAAGCCCAGTTCCCTCAGCTGCTCCTCATAAGACTTGTGCTCCAGACCCTTCACCAGCTTCCTTGCCCTTCTCTGGACATGCTCCAGCAACTCAATGTCCTTCTTGTAGCGAGGGGCCCAAAACCGAACACAGTATTTGAGGTGTGGCCTCACCAGCGCCGAGTACAGGGGCACGATCACCTCCCTACTCCTGCTGGCCACACTATTTCTGATACAGGCCAGGATGCCGTTGGCCTTCTTGGCCACCTGGGCACACTGCTGGCTCATATTCAGGCGGCTGTCAACCACCACCCCTAGGTCCTTTTCTGCAGGGCGGCTTTCCAGCCACTCTTTCCCAAGCCTGTAGCGTTGCGGAGGGTTGTTGTGACCAAAGTACAGGACCCGGCACTTGGCCTTCTTGAACCTCATACAGTTGGCCTCGGCCCATCAATCCAGCCTGTCCAGATCCCTCTGCAGAGCCTTCCTACCCTCAAGCAGATCAACACTCCCGCCCGACTTGGTGTCATCTGCAAACTTGCTGAGGGAGCACTCAATCCCCTCATCCAGATCATCAATAAAGATCCTCCCACCATGTACAACTCAGTCACCTGTTTTTGAGCAAGCTGCTCAGTAATCCTCAGCAGACTTCTACTCCTACTGTCCCCTGCACTCATGTAAATGTTGGGCTCTGCAGTACTCTTTGGCAAAGTGTTCCACAGCTCAGCTACACACTGCGTGAAGGACTATATCCTTTTGTTTCTTCTGAACCTGGCTTCTACAAACATGCTTTGGTGCACTTCCGTTGGTGTACTGGAGACAGCACGAAAAATCCAGCCCTATCCAATCTCTCCAGTCACTCACGGTTTTACAATCTCCATCATACATCTTGTTGGTTATCTTTTGTTTTTTTCCCAGGTTGAAGAGATTATTTTGTTATTCCTCACATAACAACTTTTTTTGTGCTTTAAAACATCTTGTTGCTCTTCCCTGAACACGACCCAGTTTTACCATATACTTTTTGAGACAAAGAAATGAGAACTGCAAGATATTTGAAGCTTGAGAGCACTAGATCTTGTAAGGTGGCATAATGGTTTTGGATTTTATTTCTTTTCTAAAAAATCCTAGCGTTCAGTTTGCTTTTTTGAAAGCTATTGATTTTTCAACAAATATTTACATGGAACTATCTGTCATGACTCAAAGATCTCATTCCTGAAAGGTAATGGTCAGCTTCATTTTATACATGAAGTGAAATTGTTTGGGGTTTTTTTTTTTTGTGTATAGCTTCATATTTATTTCCTTGAATTTCACCTCCCTTTTTACTGCTCAGTAAGTGCTTTCACCAGTTCTTCATGGCACATCTCCCCAAATAGCATGATATGATATGCATTGGCTAGCACAGTATTTCTGCCCCTCAGAGAGGTCAGGCTGGATATCAGGATATGCATCCTCAGGCACAGCAACATTGATTTTATAGTTAGTGATGAAGACTGACGAGGACTGGAGGAGAAAGAGGGGAATGAAAGGAGAACAGTACAATGGAGGACGTTTCAGAAGTCATGAAGGAACATGCTAGTCTAGAATAGCTACCTCCCAACACCATTCATTTTGTTTTACAGTAAGATTCAATAAAGGACTGGCTAATTATAGCAATCTTAAAACTCCTGATCAGAAACAATGCAAAAAAGAGCTAGAACTTTACATCAATAGTTACCACCTAAGTTTCTTTTTAATACAGTCTGTCATATTTTAACAAGTACCTGCCGAAATGACAAGCAACATTTCAGTCTCAACTCTGACACATTTACACGTTAAAACCAGTCAAGTTTGGGGACAGCTTTTTATTTTTTTTAAAGTGCTTTTTTGGAAAGACTTTTTTTCAGGCTTAGTGTATGGCTGATTGTATAATGTCTGCAAGATACCAGCATGTTCAGTAACACTTGCGCATCAAAATAACTGTATAAGCCATTACAAGAAGCCACAAGTATCAATGCTTTCTCGAACCCGAAGGGTTCTATTATGAAACAGAAGAAAACACTCTTCATTATGGAACCTGACCCTTTTTATTGGCCTCAGTCAGGTCTGGCAGAGCAAAACAAAGCCTTAGATGTCTAAGCACCTAACAAGTAGCCTGCTTAATTCATTTTTGCAACTGTTTCATGCAGTTATGTTACATTACTGAAGAAAAAAAATAAGCTGTATCGTTTTGAAAATTCAAGGATATTATTTAATTAAAAGGTGGTTCATTAGCCAAATGGATTTTTGTCACATGAAATTTTTCACTGGCATGCTAATGAACCATATAAATACCAGCCATTACTGCAATCCAGCAACCTCAAGGCTGCCAGTATCACATTTACTTTAAAAATAAAATTACAACTTAGCAATTGTTGGCCATCTAGCATATAATTTTGTTTTGGAAAGCATTCCTATTTAAATTGATCATAAGCACATACTTGCTCTCAGTCTTGCTTCAAGTTAAGCATGCATTCAGTACTGTTCTTGAAAAGGGTGGTTTTCTCTTTCAAGGCACAGGGATAACATATGCCATGCTAAAGCATACTAATATATGAATGCGGCAGCAAAAAGCTATTGGTCATATTCTGATTCATACAAAAGGTATACTTTATATTTTAAAATTCTTTCATCTTCAACATGTAGATGCCAAAGGAACCAAATGAGAGGGATAACTTCCTTTTATTTCTGATGCTCACAGTTCTGTTGTAACAGTAAACCTATTATACAAATTCTGAACATTGGCCAAAGACCTCTAAGGTTTGTCCTCCTGAGCCCTATACTTGTGTCACCAAGAAGTACAATTAGTTCCACTTCATCAAATTTCCTACTAGGATTAAAAAAGGGGATGCTATTTCAGTGGACTGAAGACCATAAAATCATTTTCCAGAAAATCCCAACATAGTCTGTTAAGTATTATAGTTAAAAGTCAAATGAAGTGCCTTACTACACTGCCACAGAGATAATGACAAAATTATACTTAACTAGAAATGTAATACAGAAATACAGGTAGTTCCCAGAGGAAAGCATGCAGAATTAAAGAGTTCAATTTTTAGAACAATGAACAAAGACAGACTACAAAGTACCAAAATGTATGATGAGATTCTAGACCAAAATTCATATGTGCTTTTTAAATTTTTTTTTTTTTTTCTGAAGGAATAAATCAAATTTGATGAGTTTGGCTTGACTAAAGTTAACAACATTGCTGCTATAAAAAGCTGTCACATCATTTACAATATGTTAGATGTTGAAATTAATTTACCCCAGTCCACAAAGGTGTGGATCATTCTGGGTCAGATTTGCCAGCTCTGTGCCTGTGCCTCAGACACCCTAGGGAATCTAAAACTGTGCTTTTCTCATTCTGCACACTCTTGCATCCATTCCAAAGATCTTATGGAACAAGGAGGTAACAGTAATTCAGAATTCTTTCCTTTCATTTGTGAAATGATCTTACAGGTAATTGCCCAGGGTATTGAAATGGCTGGCAGAGATCATTTCTTGTGAACAAGTAACGTATGAGCTTTCTTCTTTCAAAAGGTACAGGTAGGAAAGCGTAAGTCACATGAAGGAGAAAAATAATAGGAATAGAGCAGAAGTGACGAAGGGTCTGTGGGAGTGTAATAAGGATGATTGCTGAGTAAGAAAACAAAGCAGTATGCTATACAGCTGGTTCATGAACACATCACCAAGAGGATGGGTGGAAATATTTCCATGACTATTCAAAGCCATGACTGTTTAAAAATTAGTATGATTAGATGTTTTTAGCAGCCAAAGCTGCTAAAGCAGACCTGAATTCCAAGAAACCTTTCATTTGTTCTACTGGAACACCCAGCTGTCAGCCCAATTTGCATATTTAACATCAATTTCCATGAGAGTTACACAGAAGAGAACTCAACGCTCTGATGACAGAGCTGCAACTTACTTTACAAAGTTAATTGAACCTGCTTTTATGCTCTGTCTCATTGACCATCCACATCATTAATGCCTCAAGCCCAAGCTATGTCACAGCCTTGTTTGCAGCCTGAAATCCCCTTTGTGCCTATAGTTACACCTAACCCACATGAAGAAAGCTTAAGGTCCTTGCTCTGTGCCACAGAGGTGGAATGACTGTAATTCATTGAGGTGAGAGAAGCTGTGTAATGCCAGCCCTGCCGTGAAGATTTTGATAGATGTATGAGGTCTGCACAGACATATCTTAGCAACTGTAACTACGCAAGAATTGTTCAAGCTCAAGCTACTCTTTGAACTGCATGAGTATCCATCCAGCGAGTCTCATAGACCAAACAGGAAAAACATTGGGTTGCTACCGTCGACCAGTCATGCAACGCAAACATACCCTATGTGACTGCTCTCATACAAAGCATCTACATTACTCTAACTGAAATATGATTAAGCAGAGGAGAAAAAAAATAGGACTTGAAAGTAAATAAGTATGGTCAGAAATACCATGGAAGACAGGAAAAAACCACTATTTAATTTAATTTTTAAAAAACCCATACTTCTGCCTGTCTGGATAAAAAAAACATTTCATTTTGGAGCTGGTACAGAAGAAAGTAATCTCACTACACTTAACTGTCACAATGGTAGCTCTTTAACAAAAGAGATACCTCTTGCTAAGTTCATGTCATCCTGGAAATCTGAAATAGCTTCAAACTATAGCCCATTTTCTGCTAACCTTTGAACAAAGCCTTTAAACTAAGTTCTTACTGGCCACAAAAATCTGAACAGAATGGGAACAAATCTTTTGTTTAGGTTGCAAGGTGAAATAGTTTAAATGCTATTCAACCACCTTGATGAAAAGGACTGGACAAACATTCAATGCCTGATGAGAAGCAAAACATGGCTCTTTGGGCTAATTAGGCTTGGCCTCTTTTGCTAATCCATAGACTGGAGAAAAAACCCTCAGGATGGATTAAGACTGTTAAACTAAGCAAAAAAATTTTTTCCATGACTTGGAAAAATATAAGAAAAATATTGAAATGGAACACTGCCTCTCAGATTATAAATTAGATGACAAGATATAAGACTGAAGGCTAAAAAGTAAGAGATTTTTGAAAAAAGTGAAAAACTGAAGAAGTATGTGCTAACATTTTTCTTCCCAGCTTGGATGACAAACATCATTTATTTATGCATAATTAAGTATAATGTGCATAAATAAGTATAGAAGTGGAATACAAATTAATCACAAGAAAGAAAAGTGCAAACCATTCCTGGGAATTTATATGGTGGTATTTATCTTACTCATAATACTTAAAACCATAGTTTCACTGTGTGTCAGATTTAAGGAATAATCTGTTGTAGTAAACGAGTACAAAAATTATTAGGTCCATATCCCACAAAAGAAGCATATGAGAAGAAATTAGGGTACAAAAGCATTATAAATAAATACTTAGGTTTATACAGGACTATTCTGCCTATGCAAAAAGATGTATTACCAGCCAAAGCTGGTCTTTTGTTCTTGGTATATTAGCTGGGTTTTATTATTCACCTAGAAAATAATTTTCAGAAGGCTGATATCAGCTATCTGGCTAATAAAAAAAAAAAAAGAAGATTTTGGGTTTGGGGTTTTTTTTTTTTTTTTGCTTATTTTTAGTTTTATTTCTATAAAAGCTAGCATTTTCCAAAAAGAAGGAAAAATCCGGCTGGCATGAATTAGTGTAGCTATCAAATATATGCTCGCTTGAACTGCAATGTCTGTTTATAATTTATACATAACTGTAACTTCATTTTAATATATATTCATTTAAAAATATATATTCTTCAAAACTGAATAGTTTTTAATTTAATAACATGTTTTCAATACCTTTTTCTTACTTAACTACTTCAATTTCTTAAGACAAAATAAATCTCATTTTGAAGAATCAGAAATTAGTAAACATATGCTCAAGTTTACAACATATTGACAACTACATAACTGACACGAATGTATGCTCTAGAAGAAATTTAGCAAAGATAACCTCTAGATTTTAATTATTGAGAGATGAAATGGCTCAATGCCAGCAGCTTTACAGGTTATACAGATGTCTTAAGTTAAATAAAATTAACACAGGAGAGAACAAACCAAAACTTCTACCCTCTCCAAAGGACTAAACAAAGCTTTAGAGTTCACTTTTATAACAACATTAACTGTCAGACTCAAGTGTATGTTAACAAAATGCTAGTCAAGGGGGTGCCAAAACACTGACCTCAGTGCTGCATAAAATAAAAGAAGCCATTTTTTTTAGTAATTGCCCCAAAGAACTTGGAATTACTTCTGCTGACTAATGCTCCTAATTTACCATAATATGTTCAAGAAAATTCTGCAGCTTTTAGACAAGTGTGCCTTACTGGCTATAGTGTTCAGTTTCTCTGGACATGGAAATCAACCTATTTGTTATAAATACACTGACAATATGAAACAGATCTCATATACAAATTATGTATATAGGGTAAGCATGGTTAACATCTTAGGTCACACAGAAGCACCTGGTATTTTGCAGATAATAACAGCTAAAGCTGTCAGGAGCAGGTTGGAAACCGAGGGTGTGCCCCTTCAGCTGGCAGGGCCTCCAGGGGCTGTCAGGGCTGCTAGCCTAGCTGCTGAAAAATGTACAGTGTTAGGGGGTAAAAGGAATGGGAACAACCACTTTTAGCCTTTCTGCAACTTCTCCCTCAAAAATGATGAGTAAGTTCATATACTCATAGAAGTAATAACTTGTTATTGGCCAGACTCCCCTGTACTACAGTTTTGTTATTTTTACTGATGTTTCTGTTACAGAAACACTGAAGCTTAGAGAAAAAGAACCAATCTACTTCAGTTTGTAAACATAATAAGAATTGTTTTCTTTTCTACTCATAAATATTTAGTGGTTTTGATGAGGTAAGAGGTTACAGGGGATGACAATCAGGAAATATTTTCTACTCACAAGGTAGACATACAAATACAGAAATCACTGAAGAAGTTATAGAATAGAAACTCAGAATACCTTCCTCCATAAAGTCAGTCTTTTTAGTACACACAAAGTTTTTCCAGCTTAATTTTCCAACATACTAAAGAGAAATGAGAGTAAAACATGGTCACACATTAGCTAAATCATTCATCAGTTACACTCTTAATCTTTGTAGCTTGAATTATCCAAGTTAAAAGCATTAAATTGTGTACTGATAGCGAAGAAATGCTAAGTGATCGCTTAGGACTATTTCAGAGAACCTCATTGTATCCAAAATACAAAAATGTCCCATATGCCCCTTCATTGTAATAGCAAACCTTATGAAAAAAATAGCACTTTTCATTTTAACACTTCCAAAACATAAATGTAAAAGCATCCAAATCTTTATCACACAGGATACTACAACTGGCAGTATATAGAGAATGTGACTCAGGTGAGGGACTGTGAATGATTTACATTTTCCTTCCTTACTCACCTCTTCTTCTGGTAAAGAGTAATTTCACTCAGCCTTTAAAATCCCTCCTGTAAAACACATCCCACAGTTCTCAACTTTTCTCTGTCTTATTTTCACCTTTCTGATCACAGCAACGTAATACACAACCCTGAAGAGATCTTTGACTATGCTCTGGAAATCCTAAACACTTGGAGCAAATGAGAAGCCGCCATAATCTAAATGTAAGGGTAGTCACATAATCTAATTCCAAATAAAAATTCCTCTGACATAAACAATTAAATACATCATTAAACTACTAGGTGCAGTGAAAGTAATATTCACTACTTATAAGTATTATTTAAATGTATTATTATAGATTTAATGTCACATCTAAATCATTAAATAATATACAAAATTATTTACTGATATGATATACCACAAACATAAATTGCATCTTAATTCATTGTTGTATTTTAAAGTACATTTTTAGCAGGGAATATGCAGAATTTTTTCACCACTTTTCCAAGTTGGATTTGGTGCAATGTCACTTTTTCAGAGACAAAATACCAAAGTGTAGCTATTATAACTTTTAAAAATTCCTATATACAATATTAATTTATACTTACAGAGGTAAATACTTGAATTTGATCTCAGCTTATATATCATCCTGATCCATCAAGAAAAATGTCAGCTGAACCATTTCTATCGACTTGTTTTAAATGGCCAACAGACTACATACAGATTGAATAAATACCAACTTCCACATTATGCCAGTATTTTACTTCAAGAAATTCTTTTTATACTGATGAAAAAAGAAGTCCATTTCATTACGGTAAGTCTCTTGAACTGAGTGCACAAACTGTAAACCAGTGTGAATGTTTTGGCCTTTTCTCCCTCCCATGAAACAGAAAATTGTTAATCTATGACCAGCATAAAACATTAAGCTGTCTCTGGTTTTCATTCCAATTTAATTCACTTGGTTTCCCCTCACTGATTGCCTTTGACTGAAGAGTCACATGTTACAAAGAGAGATGAAAATATAACTGTTGCTTAAGTGTGTCATGCTGGGAAGTCATTCAACTAAAACAGGAGCTATTTGTTCACGGCATCTATCAAGGTCAGTCTTCAGAGGGTCTTTTTAACTCAGAGACTTTGTCTTGAACTTCCAATCCTGTCTACATTAATTTCAAACTGCCATAAATCAGCAGTTTGAATGCAGCATTGCCTTACATTGTTTACATTACTATGAAAAAGATTTTGCCTTCACTGGGAAGAAGTATTAATGATCTTTTATCATTACCATGTGTCATAAGACTCAATAGAGAACATACAATGATGTCCTTGAAGGAAATCGTAATAGACTGTATGATAAGTAACTGCATTGAATTTAACAGGAAAACAAAGATCCAGTAAAGAGTTATATACTGACTGTGATTTTAGTTGGACATGCTATTAGCAAACTTTGCAAGACTACATATCTAGAAGGGACATGCAGACTTAACTGGAAAATTTTAGATACAGCCTGCAACTGTCTACAGGAGCAATAGAAATCCGTATCAAAGTGGGTATCTATCTTACAGACCTAAGTGGCAGTCAGGATAGTTGTGTTGCTCACTATGATTCAGAAAGCCAATATCTGGAAAGATCTCAGAAATAATTACCTCCATTTTAGCCATAGGTAACACAATTCCCATAAGATATTAGAGACACATCAAGGTTTTAGATTGGGCAAAAAGAAACAGGTTCGGAATAGAAGTTAATGGCATTGACAACACTGAGATGGTAACTGAATTTTGCAGAGATGATAATCCAAAGGAAAAACACTGATGGAAAACAGAACTCATGACTGCTACCCCACAAGTGTGTATAGTACTGAATTATATTGGTTCTATTAATACACTAATAGATTTAACATAAAATTTCATTATTGTTGATCCAGATTATAATCTACAGAATCATTTCATAGGCAAAAAAGGAAGGCAATAACTTTAAATAATCAAAATAGATTGACAGGATTTATATGATTCAAGTTTGGATTCCAAACTTTTGAACATCACTATCATAATTAATCTCATAAATTTGATGTGCTTATGAGCTCGCTCTTTGTTTAGAAAAACTGTGATAAGACTATTCAAGTTTGGAAAAACATGAAAAATTATCAGTTCAATAATTGATGAATGGAGGAGGAGAACTGGTGACAAATGACATGGAGAAGACCAAAGTATTCAATGCCTTCTTCACCTCAGTCTTTACCAGTAATTCCTGCCTCCAGGACTCCCAGGTTCCTGACATCAGATGGAAATTCTGGAGCAAGGAAGACTTACCCTCGATGGAGGGGGACTAGGTTAGGGGGCATTTAAACAAACTGGATATACGTAAATCCATGAGGCCAAACAGGTTGCACCCACAAGTGCCGTGGGAGCTGGCCATTGTCATTATGAAGCCACTCTTTATTATCTTTGAACGGTCATAGCAATTGGCAGAGGTTTCTGAAGACTGGAAAAGAGCAAGTATCACTCTTATCTTCACGAAGGAAGATTCCAAGGAACTACAGGCCAGTCATTCTCATCTCAGTCCCTGGGAAGGTGATGGAGAAAATCCTCCTGGGAAGCATTTTCGAACACATGAAGGACAAGGAGGTGATCAGAGTAGTCAGCATGGATTTACAAAGGGGAAATCATGCTTGATCAACCTCATTGCCTTCTACAATGAGGTGATTAGCTTGGAGGACGAGGTGAGAACAGTGTTATGTTGTTTACCTTTACTTTAGTAACGTTATCATAGAGAAGCTGACAAAGTATGTGTTAGACAAGTGGACACTGAGGCGGATTAAAAACTGGCTGAGCGACGAGGCCTGGAGGCTTGTGATCAGTGGCACTAATTCCTGTTGAAACTAGTGGTTGAAACTAGGCAATAAACTAGTGGTGTATCCCAGGACTCAATACTGGAGCCAATACTGTTCAACATCTTCATTAATGACCCAGACAATGGGACAGAGCGCACCCTTAGCAAGTCTGCTGATGAGAAAACTGGGAGGAGTGGCTGATACACCAGAGAGTAGTGCTGCCATTCAGAGGAACCTCTACAGGCTGGAGAAATGGGCTGACAGGAACCTCATGAAGTCTAATAAGGGGAAGTGCAAAGTCCTGCACCTGGGGAGCAATAACCCCAGGCACCAGTACATGCTGGGGGCCAATCGGCTGGAAAGTAGCTTTGCAGAAAAGGACTCTGGGGTCCTGGTGGCCAAGAAGTTGAACATCAGCCAGCAAGGCACCCTTGCAGCAAAAAAAAGGCTAACAGTGTCATGGGCACAAACTAAAATGTAAGTAATTCACCTGAACATAAGAAAACACTCTTTTACTGTGAGAATGACCAAGCACTGACACAGGTTGCCTAGAGAGGTTGTTCAGTCACCATCCTTGGAGAAATTCAAAACCCTACTGGACACAGGCCTGGGCAACCTGCTCTAGGTGACCCTGCTTGAGCAGAGGGTTGGACTAGATGATCTCAAAATGTCCATTCCAACATATATAATTCTGAGATTCTATGATTAATTCTCTTTTCCTAATTCTTAACTCCTTTATAGTATCTTCAAAGAACATACATTCTGAATAAGCTGTTTTTAGTGAAGCAACACACTCATGTATACTACTTTCATGTGAATTACCTATGAGAAACTATGCATCATGTTTCCATGTGTTCTGTATGCAAACTTACCTCATGATGTGCATACTTGTTATGGACAGAACACTTTTAAAATGCTAATTAGCAATTCTCTGAACCACTTCAATTAGAGAAGATATTTATAAACCCTACCCTTCCTTATAAAAGGAACATCAAAAACAACATAATATCATCTGTCTCCTGTTATAAGAGCCTTCAAACAGAGTTTTGTTTATATGAAACTTCATTTTCCAAAGCCATGGTTCAGGAACACATCATAAGGTCTTGTTATTGAATGTCTCTTAACTGACTATATTTGTCCCTTTTCAGCTTAAAGAGTTAAGTTAGGAAAAGACAAAATAAAATACAAATAGTAACTTTATATTCATTATTTTTGCTACCTTCATTAAATATCTAGGATAAAACATTGCCTGTATGCCATTTTTCAGTGACAAGACTGCGATAGATTAATTTTTTGTGGTTAATGATAATACACCCAAACAAATTCAACACTAAGGCTTACTCACATGGATACTTCAACCTGCTACTTTAATGCTGGAAATTTAAACAGATTTGTAGAACTAATACTATGTAACTGTGATATTTGTAGAGTCAGAATATTCTTGTTCACATGGAAGTAAGCTATGTTTACACTGCAAACACAAATGAACACAGGAAAACTAGGAAAACCCAGTTTTAACTGGCAGTTAAAAGCCGTAAGCAGTAGGGCAGCCCTCAGAGCACAGTTATGGAAACTGTTCCTCTAGCCACCAGCAAGTGAAGTACTGAAATAAAAATATCATTTTGTGCTTTTTGTTCCCTTAAAAACCTTCGAGGACTAAAATATGAAGATTCACTATCTTAGACCAATTTAAGAATAATACTTATTCAAGTATTTATGCATATTATAGTAAACAGTCCTTTATAGATTGAAGTACTTTTATTATATTTTAAGACTGTAAAATGGATGTCCCAGACATAGCCATTAGCAGTTGGCATGTTTTCAAATGGCAATGCATAATTTTTGACAACCACACAAAATTGCCAGAATGCTCGTTTTCAGTTCTTTCTAATGGAAAGTGAACTGCTGCCGTAAAATTCTAATTGGCAGTAAGAAGGAAACACAACATTCTCCATCTAATAATCAGCAGGGACAGGTGCAGCTACAATTACATCCAGAATAAATTACAAGGAACTTTTGGGTATATATCTCACTGGTCAATTAAAATTATTTAAGAAATAATCTGAAGAATTGTGTTCACCAACCTCTTCCAGCAGTTAAGATGCCTTCCCTACATCACAATAAGCATTATAATTTCTAAGACTTTAAAACCAAAACCCTTTACCTCATCTTTTTCTTCCTCCCTTCTCTTCCCTGCATCTCCAAAATTCCATACGGTATTACACACTGACTTCATGGATCATCAGCAAGGCTGTTAGGTTTACATCCATGATGTACATTCTAATGGTTATAGATCCTTTTGCCCATTTTCCAACAAAAAAAATTAATTATCTCAACTCTAATCTGCCATGATCCACTTGTTTTGTGATACTCTACTCCTGTTGATAGGACAAGAGGAAATGGTCTCAAGTTGTTCCAGGGGAGGTTTAGACTGGATATTAGGAAAAATTTCTTTACTGAGAGAGTGGTCAAACATTGGAACAGGCTACCGAGGGAGGCGGTGGAGTCACCATCACTGGTGGTGTTCAAAAGGCCTGTAGACATAGCACTGCAGGACATGGTTTAGAGGGCATGGTGGTGTTGGGTTAATGGTTGGACTTGATGATCTTACAGGTCTTTTCCAACCTTAATGATTCTGTGATTCTGTGATTCTATTCTCCATCCTAGCCAAGGCCACACTCCCTACCCAGGCCATTGGAGCTCACCTTTCTCGATAGACGGCCCTCTCTTGTTCTTCCTGCTTCATTATTAATACCACCCACTTAAAAGATCACAGTCTCTCTGCATCCTCATCCAACGTCATTTACCTCGTATCTCCCAGCCAGCCAGTCCCAGCCAGCCTCCCAGCTTCCAGTTTTGGGATGCAACTGGGGTTTTGGAAATCTAATGATTCCCTGCTGCCAGCAGGGGTGGTCTCACTCACTTGTGCTTTCTGCCTCCTGGCAGCACACTTTTCTGTGCTCCTTCACCCTAGGTTTGGTTTTCATCAGACCACTAGGGAACTGTTCAGTTCACTAAACCAGCAAAAGCTACTCACCTCTCTCCTTTCTGGCTCAATTTTCAACTTGCTTAGTGATCTGACTCAAATTAACAAAAAGCAAGAAAAACACCAAAGTTGTTGCAAACAAGGGGAGGGATAGTGAGAGAGGAGGCCTTTGCTGGGAGAGGGAAGATAATAAGGAGGGAATGCCATAGGCTCAGCCATATTACGTGGCACAAGCCTTAATCATTCAGTTCTATCCCACGTTAGTTTCAGTTTCTCTACAGTCCCACTAACTTTGGATTTCTGTGTTTGTTGGATATAGTCTTCTTTCACAACTACTATTTAGCAAAAAAAGAGCAATCTTCATTGGCTGGAGGGGTAGGGTAACGCCATTCTTCTAATTTGTTCTCTTTCTTGCTTTTGCCTTTCCTCCTTGCCAGTTCTTTATCCTTTTTCCACAGCAGCACTAATATATAAAACAGAAAAGTGTGGTGAATGACCCACCCCTGTCTCATCCTGACTCAAACAACAGTCCCCAGTCACTGTCCTGGAATAATGGGATGTCTTGGCTGATTTGCCCTAAGTCACAGAGGCTACGTGATAACCAGAGATTTTTATTTTTAAATTTCCTGCTCTGAATCAAATTCACTTCAATAACTGCTAAAGATATCACTAATCTTCCTCCTCTTTCAGATAATACTGACATTATCTTTCAGATAATTTCAGACATCAGCATATCGATGTCATTCCATGCTAATTAAATAAAACAGTTACGAAAATTTTCTCCCTAGTTTTTTCTACCACTGTGAACAACTTGAGAGAGAAGCACAGTCGGGAACTAAAAGGTCTCAGAAAATATCTCCCTGAGACAGATATTCAGATATATTGAGGATCATTTCAAAAGCAAGCTTGGCTTCTCCAGGGCTATAAAAGCATAATGTATTTTATGTTAGAGTAGAAAGAACTTCCTACAGAAATGCCGGAAGGATGTTTCTGAGGATTTAATAAATGTCTTTTTATGAGAAATTTTAGTGTTTGTACTTTTGTTTTTGCTGCTTGAAGCTGAACAGTTTATTTCTTGAAAGCCTTAATTTATTCTATAGCTTTTACTTAGAATTTTGATAATTCAAATGAAACTATTACATGCAAATATAGGCATGTTAATTCCCAGTCCCACTTACAGAGGAAATTACTAAATAATTACTTTTGAACTATAAATTCTTCCAAAAGTTAACTATTAACTTGTTAAGATAAAAGCTGTGGCCTGTTCCCATGGCCAGCAGTTGCACTTCAACAGGAAGATCCAGAAAACTGTACTTTCAGGTGAACTACTGATTGAACTTCGGGTAATGAAACTATGAGATTTGTGCCATAAATATTTGCTGTAAAGAAACTGAACTTACACAAAAAGTAGAAGTACAAAAATAAAGGCACTCGGCCTTAGCTAAATGTTTCAGTTTTGACTGCAGGAATATTCTCCAATTATCCAGAAAGAGAGTGAGGAATCATGATTTAAAACAATCCAGAAAGAGAACTAAAATTATGTGTAGAGCTGTATGATGAGTCCAATTCATTATTTAAACTAATAAATTAAAATATTTTAACCCATTAATGAATTTTTCCAACTACAAAGTTACACAGGTAATAAAAGGCTCCAAATTTTTTGCAGTATAAGTAGTGCAAACTGTAACAGAAATACAACTTTGAAAAGCCATTCATAAGACCAGCATTTTTGACATGAAATAAATCCTTCAACCAACCTGACTGATAAAGAATCAACCAAAATTCTCCATAATTCTTAGATTCATTGTAGATACTTACACAATTTAATAATGGACTAGATTTGAAAGAAATTATTTCACAACAGCACCCCATTAAAGACAAATCTGAACAATAGTCTTGAATTTCACTCTTCACACACGGGAGGAATCTGATAAGGATCAAATCAGGGCTGGAAATTTACAGCTGTAAATCTTAACATCACTTATGTTGCCTAAATTTGGAGATACATCATTTGCCCCACTGCACTATAGTCAGTTATTACTTATGTCCGTTTCCAGAAGAGTGGTACTCCCAATGCTCTGTCAATAAGAATGATTCCACCCCTGGTTCAGAACAAAATGGAAAGTCATATTATCCCAGATCCGGAGATATACCTACAGTGTTACATATCACGGCAAAGTATGAAATTTTTCCTCAAAGTTGCAGATTTTCTGACACACCAGTAATAATGCTGGCATGCAATCGTACATGAAAATGAAAAAAAAACCACCCAAAAACGGAATAGTATTACATCTTTCAGAAAGTTGCAGTGATATTTTCTATCTGTATTAATGCTGCAAGGTAACTGTAAACAAGAACTAAGGTCTTGTTTTGTCTGCACTTTGGTCTCTCCACAAAGATGTTTCCGCTTAATAGCCAGGATTTTCAGAAGTAGCAGGCATAAATGTGTCATAGGCAGTATTCAACACCCTTTGGCTAAGGTAATGGTTTCACATCCCTACACACCTCCCCTTTTGGAAGCCCCCTTTCCTTATGCCCATGTCTTCCTCCGTGGTTTAGACTGCAGAATCTTTTAACTCATCTTGCATCAGCTCTGGCAGTTGCTCATTGGGCCACCCTGGGAGGCAATTTAGGTAACTGAAATGGCAGACTACCCTCCCCCCCCCCCCAAAAAAAAAAAAAAAAGAGAGAGAGAATATTTCTGTGGCACTTTAGCGAGCTGAATTAGCCAAAAGTATGGCAAGAGACCCAAACACACTGTAAGGGGAAGCAGGGGTGGGGAGATGTATCACACAAGAGGCTCAAGTCTAGGTCAATACTGAGAAATACAGATAATCAGCAGTTTTTTCCATATTTTTTCTAGTTTCCCTTTTAATTTGAGACTATAGAAAATTGTCCTATTTTTCATGAAAAGTGATAAGGCTGCAAATTAGCACCCCTTTCCCTTTTATAGTGAAATCATGTCACTTGGCACTGTCAGCCCTCCCTACAACACCTAGGGACCAGTCTAAGCCACACCTAGACCACTGTAGAATTAGGTCCTCCAGCCTTCCTGTTTCTTAGAGAAAAAATGAAGGGTAGAGAGGCTGATGTTCTAGCTAACAAAGATAGCTATTCAGTATGTCATATATTTATGCATTTTTATATTCACAGTATTTAGTTATAAATAAACCCATACACTGTACTCAAATACATTGTAACGACTCCTGCACGCAATCATTTTAAAAACAAGCCTTTTGTTGTTACAGAATTTACATCAACCTCTTGTAGCTAAATGGTCAAAACACCAGTCCTATGCTTAAGGAAATGTAAATTAACT
This sequence comes from Gavia stellata, assembly GCF_030936135.1. Lineage (NCBI taxonomy): Eukaryota > Metazoa > Chordata > Aves > Gaviiformes > Gaviidae > Gavia > Gavia stellata. The sequence goes on from NC_082600.1 coordinate 36,240,457, forward strand.
TGCCCAGACAATATTCTATCAATTAAGCCAAACAAACTAAAAAGAACATTTTGGATAATAAATGTTATCATAACATTTTTACAGACTAGAACACAACACAAGAAATGCCAGAAAACAAGCATGTAAACTTCTTTCATTTTATATAGAAAAATATTTAATTAAGTTAAGAGGTCATTCAGTAACAAGACTGACTATAAGCTGATATAAAAAATGCATCTGAAAGGAAATATGATATAGCTATAACTTTTGTTTAAAAAATTCAACAACTTTTCACTCAATCCTTAAGTAGTGAAAAATATTTTCATTGCAAACATACTATTTATTATTAAAGACTACTATTCAAAAAACACTCCAATACTTTTATGGTTGGTCGATTCTGTTAGTTTAAAAATGTATGAAATAGGACTGACCTGGACAGAAATTCTGCTGTGTCTGAGTAGTTAATCTTCCTTGTACAGCACGCTTTTCAAAATGCCCTGCAGTTGCATTCTGATGTAGGCCTGGTTGTCTGGTGGCAAATCCCAATTTTCCAGATTCAGAAAACTTCAGATAAAACTGTGGCTCCAAATCACTGAAAGAGAGGTTTATAGCACCATGTCTCCCACTGCCATAGTCACTGAACATAGATTCGTCCTCGGTGTTCTGTGTTGGTAATGGGAGAATCCGATGATGCAGCTGTGGGCTAGGCAGTCTCGAAGACAACGGAGAAGGAATAGGTGACATTTGTTTGTGTGTATTAGATAGTGGATATGAATTACTAAAAACATTACTCACTGCTGCTAGCGAGGGTGAATGCAACCTTTTCTCTTCCAGTTTAAGATTATTACTTGTCTGAGAAATATCAGGACTTTCATTTACAGGCAGGTTCAAAAACAAATGCTTGCTGCTTCCACAGGATACTGTGGTTCTTTTCTCATATACTGAGCCTGGCAAGATTCTGTCTGCTCTTGTAATTTGTTGCAGTCTCTTCCATTCTGCAGCTTCATCTAAACTGTCGCTCCGTATAACTTTCAGAAGAGCTTTATTGACTGCTCCCACAAGGTTGCATGACTCATCAGTAATGTGCACTCTCTCTGCTTTGTACTGCAGACCAGAGCCGTCTTGCTCCTTTTCCTGCAGCACAGTGTTTTTAGAATCTCCAGCAGCTTCATCTATGGAGTATAGATCAGTTCTTGGTATAAACTCATTATGTACTGTTGTGAGAACAGGAGAAATGGTTTCTTTATCTCTGTGAAAATCAGGTAAAGACTCTGCAGAGGGTTTGGCAACTTTTTTAATACAAGCTTCTGAATCCCGTACTTCAGCAACAACTGTGATTCCCAGTTTCTCCTTGTATACTGGCTCAGTATACTTGCTACTTTTCAAGCTTTTAGCAGCTGCAGATTTACTTAATGTCTCAAGTTCGTTAGATAGACTGTCCTGAGATGACTTTGGTAAAGTGATACTCTGTTGTAGCTTTGTAACTTCAGGAATGCATTCTCCATTATTCACTAGTTCAACTGCGAACCCGTCATTGTCTTTTGAGCTAGAACTTGGTAAGTTAACGTCCGGTTTCACAGCTTTGTTCATCTCAAGAAAATACCCCTCTTCTAGCCACCTTTCTGGTCGTATACTATTGTCTACTAGTAAATCATCCTTACCTTTTACTGTTAGCCAACTGGAGGCAGAAAAGGAACTGGGAAAACTCCTGCTAGGAAATCTTGTGGGGAGCATCTTCTTATTTTCCAGTTGCACATCTTGCGCACTCAGCAAAGAAAGATGTTGTTCATATATCTTTTTTCCCCCTTTCCGGTGTCTGAACTCCTCAAAGCTCTCTCTCCTTCTATATTTCCTCATTTTGTTGTGATTCAAATTGTCTCTATTTGTGGAATCCAGAAAGAACTCCTGCTGATGTGTAAAACTGGAGTAATCATCACGTTTAAGTTTCGAGACTCCAGAAACATCCTGTCGCCTTCCCTCCTGATGTCCTGAGTTAAGGCCCAGAATATGATGTGATCTCAAAAGACTGGATAACAGTTTTTCCTTTTCAGCGGTTAGTTTGTACAGTTCAATGAGAATGTCTTTCGTAGTAGTTTGCTTGAAAATAGTATCACCAAAGTTTTCATACGGCTGTTCTCTCAGCTCCATCGCTAACCTCTCCTTTACTTGATAGCAGCTACAGAAACGTTTACTGGTCCTATCCAGAGTTACACAGCCCTTGTAAGTAAATCCTCTGACTTCTCCCTCTGGAAGATAGAAGCTGACGTAACAAAGCTCCATAATGGGTTTGTGTAATTGAAGGATAGTATGCGTGCCTTCCATTATGCTTGCCAAATTAGTCATTCATTTAAATTAAGTGCTAAGTGTTTCAAAGCTTGCATGACATAGCATGTGAGGCAGGGAATGGATAGAAGGCATCTGACTAATCTTCAACAATAATATTGTCTGCTGGAAAAAAATAAAGAGAAGCCTGTCAAACTTGATTATGGCAAATTTAATACGACAAACAACAAGCTTGCAGAAGCACAATCTTCTCTCAGTATTTTCTGATACAAATCTTTTACCCTGAAAAATCTGACACAAAAAGGATGACATTGTTAACACTCATAGTTGGAGTCATAATCCTTCTCTCCTACATCATCCCCCTGTCTCAAGGATTCTCAGTCAATGGTGTTCCATAAGGTCACAAGATGTTCACTAAAACATCCATTTCAAATAGAATGTACTTTTTAATGCTGGAACCTATTGCCCTCCCTCTGTTAAAAGTTAACTTGCTGTTGAACGTTTAGTCAAAAGAACCATTCAAGCATGTATGTTGCCTTTTTACTCAGTCAGCACAACCAGCAACATAACACCATCACAATGTAATTAGCTCTCACTGCTTTATTTACCAAGAAAACATTTAAAAAATAAAAAAGGCTCAATATTTTCTTCTCATATTTATCTATGAAACTGCTGCGACATCAAGAAAACTTGCAAGAAGAAGAAAAAAAAAAAAGTTCTGCCTTCCTGGTTAGAATATAGGTACTGTATAAATCTATTTTGATTCAACATGCAATAGTGTCATTGTACTACTACAAGCAGGTTTATTGAGCTTTGTTATTTCCTTTTCTTACTAGAGATCGGATATATTTACATTCTTTTGATACATCATGACAGAAGTTTGTTTACTCCTTTTGAGTACTAAATTGGCTTTTTATGCAGAAGGAACTCTGCTAACACAATTAAAGTGGAGAAGTCTGCAGTCACTAGGAAATGCATAAGCATCAGGGAAAGACCTAAAGCTCAGCAGCAAATCCAGCAGCATGCAAAGCTGGAGAGCACCTCCTCCAAGGCTTCTCTTTGTTGAAAAATGCAGGAATTTCAGTTTTCAACTTTCAAAGCGTAAGTACAGCAGAACTTTCCATCATTTCAAAATAGTCAAACTTAGCCTCAGGCAACAATAATTAAAAGGAAGCTATCACATTACCATGTCACACATTTCAGTTTCATGTATTTTTTCAATATACAAGTATTGTATCAGTTTTTATTATGCAGGGAGTCACATACAAAATGATGCCAATAACTTATCATAAATAATTAGCAAATCCTAACTCTAAGAAGCAAGCAGCATTTACCCAAAACATCCTATCCAACAAGCAAGTAGTCATTTAGTACAGTGATTTTGATCTAAATTTTGTTAAAACATTGCATCTGTTTATAATGTTCTTTAAATAGTTTCAAACTTTCCATTTACTTTGAGTAGTACCACTCTTCATGCCAGCAAAACTCTTAATATGCACACATAATCCTTGAAAACAGAGGAGAGATCCTAAGGAGAGAGACTAACAGTGAGAACAATCTTCCATCAGAGCCAGATCAGCTTAATTCTGTTCACCAGAAGCCAATAGTTACATGGTATGATTCAGAATCCTATGCAGGTATAGGAAGGAGTAGGAAAGGTGCAAAACCTTTAGTCAGTACTTCTGTTGAAGACTGGCTTATTGTTTCATAGACCTGTAAAAGTTTCTGAGAAAATTATGCCATACTCTTTCTTCTTCTATTCTTCTTCTAACTCATTGTCTGAGTTTGGAGTTTGAAATATGGACAAGGCTGAGTACTGCCCAAAACAGCAGCCTCTCTTCTAGGCTTCCTTGTCTCCAGCTGTGCATGCCTGCTGCTTTTCTAGTGTAGAACTGAGTGACTGTGCAGCCACAGGGTATGTCACTGGCAGATGCAACCAAGAGTGTGTATTGTGTTTGCGTGGCAGCGCTTTGGTAGCAGGCGGGGCTACAGGGGTGGCTTCTGTGAGAAGCTGCTAGAAACTTCCCCTATGTCTGATAGAGCCAATGCCAGCTGGCTCCAAGACGGATCTGCCACTGGCTAAGGCTGAGCTAATTGGCAACAGTGGTAGCGCCTCTGTGATAACATATTTAAGAAGGGCGGGAAAAACCGGGAAACGGCAGCCGGAGAAGAGAGGAGTGAGAATATGTGAGAGAAACAACTCTGCAGACACCAAGGTCAGGGGGAGGAGAGGCTCCAGGTGCCGGAGCAGAGATTCCCCTGCAGCCGGTGGTGAAGACCATGGTGAGGCAGGCTGTCCCCATGCAGCCCATGGAGGTCCACGGTGGAGCAGATATCCACCTGCAGCCCGTGGAGGACCCCACACTGGAGCAGGTGGATGCCCGAAGGAGGCTGTGATCCTGTGGGAAGCCCATGCTGGAGCAGGCTCCTGGCAGGACCTGTAGACCCGTGGAGAGAGAAGCCCACGCTGGAGCAGGTTTGCTGGCAGGACTTGCGATCCCGCGGGGGACCCAGGCTGGAGCAGTCTGTTCCTGAAGGACTGCACCCCGTGGAAAGGACCCATGCTGGAGCAGTTCATGAAGAACTGCAGCCCGTGGGAAGGACCCACGTTGGAGAAGTTCGTGGAGAACTGTGTCCCGTGGGAGGGACCCCACGCTGGAGCAGGGGAAGAGTGAGAGGAGGAAGGAGCAGCAGAAACAATGTGTGATGAACTGACCGCAACCCCCATTCCCTGTCCCCCTGCGCCGCTCGGGGGGAAGAGCTAGAAAAAATCGGGAGTGAAGTTGAGCCTGGAAAGAAGGGAGGGGTGGGGGGAAGGTGTTGTTTTTTTAAGATTTGGGTTTACTTCTCATTATCCTACTCTGAATTTGATTGGTAATTTAAACTAATTTCCCCAAGTCAAATCTATTTTGCCCATGATGGTAATTGGTGAGTGATCTCCCTATGTCCTTATCTCGACCTACGAGCCTTTTCCTCATATTTTCTCTCTCTTGTCCAGCTGAGGAAGGGGAGTGAGTGAGCGGCTGTGTGGTAATTAGTCTGGCTGGGCTTAAACCACGACAGAGTGGTTCTGCATACAGAAGTAACAACCATCAAAGAACATTTTTTTATCACAGGAGCAGTATTGAACCTACTCACTCTTCACCCAAACAGTAGGGAACACCCCTAATGGTACCAGTTTGCCAGTACATCAGCTTAGCCATAGCACCAAATTGCCCCTCAAGTAATCTACTGTGGTGAGCTCCATCACATATGAGCTAGTTAACTTGTGGACATTTCCATAAATGAATACTCAGCAATTGCAGCTAATGCATGCTGAGTCAGTTTTTACCTACAGAACTTTAGTGAGGAGCAGAATTTCAATGGAGTTGCTAGGCAGGGAAATGGATGGCATAGTCCATATTTTGGTCCACCAGCAACATACAGCCGTTAAATTAGGAAGAAAGAATAGGTAACTGAGAAAACCTAGCTAAAGCAAGGATGGGTATCCCAAGGAGACCAAATCTATGCTTAGTATTGACTTAAGGAAGATGATGCTTCACATCAAAGTATTTGTCTATGATTTGATTCAGAAAATAACAAAAGGAAAGGAACAATTGGAAGAAAGGGAATTGTGTTTTAATACATGGAATAAGACAGTCTGTATTATGTGTATTTCACAGTCTTATCTGGGAAAAAAAACCTTAGTGTTAAATTAGTCTAAATTATTTTATGAGTTCCTCTGTTTCACCTCAAGTGGCATGGCATTTCCTCTTTGAAATATGATTAAGTGACTACAAGGAAATAGCATCATGGAAACTATGGACTCAGTAGCTATAAACCCAGACATTATGATAAAATTTAATATACTCAAATGACATCTATGATATCATCAGGTGCAACTCAGCTCAATTCTGAAGAGTACATTACTCTTGGTAACATGCATGCATTTTTATTTTTGTTTTAGACAAAAGAATATATGTGTAAAGAAGAAAACTAGCTAGCCCTTGCCTCTGCCACAGAAATTTGCTAGGCTATGCCCCTCCCAATACACAAGCAGCTTCCCAAATCTAATCTGAGCTCTGAATCATTACATTACTGAAATGAGACCCACAGCTCTCCCTTAAATCATATTGCAACTAAAAGCTCTTTTTCAGTTAGAAAAAAATAAATCTATTGAAGTTTTTTTTGTTAATCTTACCATCTTCGACAATAACCTGTTATGCTAGTTTAGACCTGTTCTAAAGGCTACATCCTATTAGATGTCTTCTTAGTTACACCAAACTAAACACTGGATTTGGTGCACACATATTGACATGCTGAAATGTACAATCACCTTGAATAGAACATAACCCCCTCCTTATGATGAAAAAATTTACATATACTTTGAAATTAAATTATATTGAAAGTGAGTTTCTGAGAAAACCAGGAAAGGACACTGTTACTATTAGGCCAACGAAATCTTCTGTATCAAAGTTTTCATTGATTTAAAAGATAATGCAATACCATGCACTGCTGCATTGTTTAGTGGTATTTTGAAGCTTATTTCTATTAATAGATACATTCTTTACTAAGAAAACCTTTTTCTTTTCAGTGCCTTCAGCACCTTATTCAGCCTTTTTATAATCTTCCATCAGAAAATAAACAAAGAAGTGAACTCCCTGCTCTGTAAGCAGAAGCATTACAAGAAACTTTCAGGAGAATTATGTTAAGGAAGGAAACTGGTTAACGACTTTCAAACTTAGTTACAACACTAGTTTCCCAACTTTTCTGTTCACCTCGCAATCTGTTTATAATCCTGCTTCCATTTGTAAACCTTACTACAGTGAGTGAATTTTTGTAAATTAAAGCCACATTGAAGCAAAGTTTACAGCTTATGTAAAATGCACATTAATCCAAGAAGACTTAAAGTTTTAAGTACAGAATGTATAGCGTGGAGCAATGAAAGCAATCTTCAGCATCACTGCTAACTGTTTCTCTCAGGCAGTTTTCAAATGCATAGTAGTGGAGCAGTGGGATTCAGGTTGTGAGAAATACCACTTTAAGGAGAAAAACAGCTACTCAAGAGATAGCTAGCTAAAAACTGGAAAGAACAACTGAAATTGTTAAATAGGCAGCAGAAGCAAACTTGCTCTGCTGCTGGATTTTTTTTTCTAGTTTAACAACAATGAAAAAATGTCACAGATTTAGTGCTTCTTGAAGTCTAGGGCCAACACATCCATCCGTTTTGCCGTTCAAAATGTGGTCTTAGAAAGCCAGGTCTCTATTGCTGCAGTTCCTTCTCTAGCAGGACACATCACTCACTGCTTAGCACGACAGATGGTCTTCCTCCTTTCCCTGATCTTTAAGTAAGCAAGAATTGGAACTCCTTACTTTCCTAGCTCTCCCCAATATCTGATTTTAATTAGGTGGCAATCTGTTCCTGAGTATGCTATGGCTAACTCTGTGGTGTGTTATGTAGGTAATTAACACACCAAAACAGAAAAAGCATGGTAGAGGAAAGGTAAAGGAAAGGTAGTAAAAATGTGGACAGAAGAAGGATCCATGTCACAAGCTAGAAGAAACTGAAATGAAACTGCAATAATATTTGTTTACTGAGCACAACTTGTTTGATAGAGACAAACTCCATCATTTTCTTCTCTTGCTTAAACTCTCATGTTTCTCTGAGGTTCTTTCAAACTATCATTTGACTTACAAATGTTATCATTAGAAAGACAAAAAGTGATTATCTCTTTGCGAAGACAAAATGTTACAGCTCCTTGCAGCAGCTTAGACATAAATAAAAGAATTTCCTAACAACAAGAACTTTCCAACTGTAAGTCTACATTGTATTTACTGGATTGTGACAAAAAAAAAATAAAAAAATCAAAATTAGAGTATTTATTTATTTGTGTAATAGTTTGAACAATACTGCATACTGTTAGCAATGGTAGTTTAAATGGGTTGGACTAGATGATCTGGGCTGGACTAGATGATCTTTAAAGGTCCCTTCCAACCCAAACCATTCTATGATTCTATGATTCTCCATTTCACAAGTACTGAACTACACTAGCAAAGAGTTTTTAAGGAATCAGAAACAGAGTCTATGCCACACAGAGAACTGCTTTATTAAATTTGAGATCCCATGCAATGGCCAAGGAAAGTACTAAAGCATATTAGAGTCTTGCCAACAAATTCAGATGAAACCTAAAGGGATAACACAGAACATAAGGTTGAAAGTCATTAAGTTAATCCACAATGCAGAGCTTTGTATACCAAAACCAATTTTTAAGCATACATGCAAAATGTAATAATTATACAAACAAATAAATAAATAAAATGGAAATAACCAGAAAAGCATGTTAAAATGCCTCGGATCTTTTACAATCTTTGACTATGTCATTCTGTTCAAATTAATCCAAGACAAGACCGAGTCCATGAAACAAAGTAATCTGAAACCCAGCTCTCTGAATACACTGTTTTTGTGATTCGCACATAAGGAAATCTAAACGTCTTGAAATCTAAAACCATAAATTAACAAAAAGATAATCTACACATGACATGTAAAGTTAATTAAAATTGTTTTTAAAAGTTTCTGGATGGACTGAATAATATGATGATGCCTCACTAGAACCAACCATTTTCTCAGAAGCCAAACTAGCCCATACTTTTTCCTGGTCCTTTATAGGCCACTGTCTCATTTGAAATAGCTGTAAATAAGCATATTACCTTTTTAGTGCACAGGAGATGGAAAAAAGCAATGATGATACTTTGGGGTTTAGAACCATGTAATATAAATTTTAAGTATAAATGGTGAATTTATATTACATTTGACTAGTCAGGTTGAGAAACAAACATAAAATATATATATTACTTACACCACCTGGTCTCAAAAATAATTAAAAAACCCCCCTAGACTGCAAAACTAGAATTATATGGAAATTACTGACTTTACTAATAGTCTAGTTTCTGAAGTGATAAAAATATTTTTAAAAGATTGACCTTCTTCACTACAAAACATCACAATTCCTGACAAATATTTTCAGTTGTCTTCTTACCAAGAAAATCCCTTTATTCAGATTTTTTCTCCTATGATTTGAGCCAAGTGACCTCCAAAACAATTTATCTAAGTTAAATGCAAGACATAAATGATATTTTTCCCTATTACTAGTTCTAGTTCCAACTAGTTCCACCCATCTGCACTAACTTGTTAGTGATCCCTTTCCAAAAGTCACATGGTAGGGAGAAGCTATATAAGCCTTTCAGCCAAGAACAAGGAATTTTAAAAAATTGCTGTTGTAAAAGCAGAAAAATTTAAAAAGGATACCTTAAAGGGTAATAAATATCATCAAGGCATCTTTAGAAACCTGTATTTTCAAAGACCTCAGAATGACATGTATATAATGTCAATGATATCCTTGAAACTGATCGTTCCTGTTCAGTGCATTTAGTAATGGTTGCTTACACAACAGCTTAGCTCTCCATAGTGTTCCTTCAATAAAAATTTTGACATGCCCTTGTATTAGTAGCTTCCATTTTACAGTAGGTACATGATCCTAAAAAAGAAAAAAAAGGTTTCCAGCACTATGCATCCTGTAAAAATGTTTCTCCTGATATTTTGTGTTGCAATCCCTATTGAAAATCAACTATCTGCTACAAACTAAAAAAAAAAAATATTTAAAATACACTCCTTAAAGTCCATGTTTTAATGCTGACTCCTTTCTTATATGCTTTTGGATTTGAAAGACAGAATGACAGAAAATAGAAACTCGAAGAAGACAGAAAAATGAGGAGGGAAGGAGATGTTAAAATGGGCAGCAGAGTGAGAAAAAGAAAGCATGCCTTCAATCTTCAAATGCCAGAAGCTAATCAAGGATTTCTGAAGATGCAGATACATGCTTGAAACCTCTCTTCTCAAATGCAAAACTTTGAGCAGTCAAATCATTACGCCCGTTTTCTATGCCTAGTGACAAATCAATATTCCATCTAAACAATGTAAGATATTTTCCTGTAAGTGCTCCTCTAGCATGCCCATCTTTCTGCAAATTGAAAAAATTTTGGATCCCCAAAACAAAATATTGTGCCAAATAATCCTCCGTCTTTCTTCCAACAGTCACAAAAATGAGCCAATATAGCTTTAAGAGACTAACGCTCCTGTAGCAACATGTGTTAGCTTAGGCAGGACCAGCATGAAGAACTTCCTTCTGCTAGATCAGCCTTGACTGTATGCAGGAAGGACAGATTTTAATGTTTTGTAAGGAACTTTCCCATTGCTTACGATTAAAAGGTATGCAAATATAAGACTTCATTTCAGATCTGTAGGAAGTTTTATTAGGCAGAATCTTTGGATTCCCAAAGCGTTAGCAAGCTACAGCTAGTTAGATGAACTAACAGTGCTCTTGCAACACTAATAGAAATTCCACGTTACCCGGCCCTCCTGATGCATTAGAGCCAAATGCATCTCTCAAGGTATGCTTAAATGGCCACTAGCCTGGTACAGATGGACCGGGCAGTTTATATAGTGTTTGAAACAACAAAACTTAATCCATAAAGAGGTAAACTATCCTCTTAACCATCCACTAATCAAATCACGTTCATGGTTTCTTACTGATTTCCAAAGTACAATATCAACATATGACCAGACCAGCACATTTAAGCTCCGCTACCACAAAGTCTCATTTTCACTCCACTACTTCCTCATAAAAGCGGCGTATGTGAAGTAGAACCACAAACAAATGCTTCTCATTTCTCACAAGGCTCTCTGAGGCCACAAGACAGGCTTGGTAAATCACTTGGTAGCAGCAGCAATGGTCTACACAACAGGAACTGAATAAATGGATGTGGGGTAATGATCTGACAAAAGAAACCTTTCTGTATGATGTGGTTTAACCCCATCCAGCAACTAAGCACCTCAAAGCCACTCGCTTACTCACCCCATAAGAACAGATGGAACACATATGAAAAGGAAATATAGTCTCCAGATAACATGCACTTTTAGATTTGCTATTAAATTTTGTCACCTAATCAATCTCAGAGTTCACAGAATATTTTACCCGTCTTCTAATCAGAATAAGTATCTCACTGAAATCTCTTAAAATAACACATAAATAATACCCCAACTCTTTGCCCATGACCGCTACGCCATGAAAATATATTGAGGTTTTCACAATTTTGTTAATAAAATTATTTTTATCACTCTCTTCACATTCTGTGAGCAACAACGCATCACTGTTTAGCAACAAAAGAAACTATACACAAGATTATGGAGAACCATTAACTTGGAATGTGTGATAATTATAGGCTTCATAATACCTATATTTTATCTAATAGGTGATGTACATTTTAACAATGATGCTGGAATGAAGATCACAGAACAGAAGTCTCTCTTAAAACACTATTTTCTGCTGATGGTTACAGTTGAAACAGAACATTACAATTTCACAGAAATATTAAGATGGTCAAAGACTTGAAATGAATTTTGCTTGTTAAGGATTATTACAGAAGAGAGCACAGGAATAAGGAAAAAGAACAAAAAAAGAGAAGCATGGAGCATATCTAAAAACCTGATACGAAATATGTAAAATGTCATAGGATTATTCCCCTAATTCCTCAAAACCATTTTCTGACATAGCTAAGTACAAAATTAAAAAAAAAAAAAAGCTCTCCAGGCTGTTCCTACATTCTAATTGTTCTAAATAATCCCAACTTAAAAGAATTGTAGAATTTCACTGAATTATGTTTTTGCCATTGGATTTTTCAACACTAGAAAAAAATTATACAGATGGAAAATAAATAAATAAAAAATAAATAAAAACCCTGGAAAACACTCCTGCCTTTTGCAGTAAAAAAAGAAGGGGAAAGAAAGAAAAGAGCATGTAATACTTAAAATGTCTATTTTTAAAAATCCAGATAAGAGTTTTATTATTATACTGCAGGTTCAGCAAGATATCTAATGTATCATTTCTTTCATAAATAACTCTCAAAACAAAATAATTTCCTGTCAGGTCTAGTTTTGAACTTGGTGTGCAAAGAAGGAAATAACTGCATGGAACTACTAGTGATTCAAGCAAGATAAATAATTCTGCTTTTAAAGGGCTTAGTTAGAGTATGACTTGATCCTTGGAGAAGAAAACAGTATTATGACTAAGCAAACTGAAAAGCAAGTGCACTGGAAGCACAGGCAGATGCTAATGGAAACTCTGATAGCAAGTAGTATGTTTGTTTCTTCCACTCACAGTACTTTCTGAATATAACCTGCTGTAATTTGGAAATACACAAAACAATTTGTACAAGTGGATTTTTTCTTCCGTTACTATTTTACCTGTGCTAATACACCTTTTGCAGTTTTAGTTACAGAAAGCAACCAGACCTCTCCCCGCCAAAACAGACTGACATGAAAGTTCCCATCCTTCTGTAGCCTACTTCAATTTGGCAAAGCAATATGTTGGTTTTTTTCTGCCACAATTGTGTCAGCAAGTTAAAAAAAGAAAAAAGATGAGACACAACATGTCCTCATTACTACTGAAACTGTGTTGGCAGAGTTCTACCACACCACACATGTATTTATCCAAAATCTGTTTGAGAAAGGTGACTAATTTGCAACAAGTTACCAAATGAGATTTCCATCACAAACTCTCCCATTTGATTGTTTAAGAGGTTGCTAAGAAAAAATGCTAATAAAAAATTCTGCAACGGATATTATAACTATGAAAAGTCTTTAATGTAATAACTAGTGAAACAGCAGACATTAAAGGAAAGAAAGAGCAAAGGCAATCTGTACACATATCCTGAAGAAATCACTCCTAACACAGTAACAGTCTGTTTGAAACAGAGTATTTCAAGAACTACATCATTTAAACAAACAAAATCTCTCTGCACTTCAGCCAGGCTTTTACATTCTCCACCTTGGTCCTGGGCACTTAGCAGGGAAAGAATCAAGAGAACTGATGAGTCAATCATCTTGCTTCCAGGTTTTTTGAACTGGAATAGTTTTCTGACTGCTGAAGAGACAAACTGTAAGGAAAGTATCACTAAAGACATTGCATTCCAGATAAAGATATGTTCAAGCATACAGGATTTGAAGCAAAATGTCATTCCCAAGATTCATAGCCTTAAAAATAATGATGTTTTTTCTAAGCAATGGCAGCAGCAACTCTTACAGAATTTAAAGATATTAAATGGGTTTAATAGATTATAACATGATCAAAATTATATTTGTCATTTCTCACCCCACTCCTCCAGTTTTATTTGCAAAAAGAACTGCCTCAGTTTTTTACTGAGGTTTTCCTACGGAAAATCATTTCAGGAGGCAACATTTGGCATGGAGAATTGCAGCTGAAATAATTAAAGTGTTACAAAGTTATAACTGAAAAGAGACTCTTATAATGAAAAATGCCTGAACAACTTCAATATAGATGGTAGTAATCAGTCTTGCTGATTTTTTTTTTAAATGGAATATCAGAAGAACAAGTTTATTTTACATGACAGATGAAACAGGAAGAAGCTCCATTTTGCATGATATACGAAACACCAGCCAGACTCTGTTTCAAGCACCAACACTGACCCTCAAATCTTCTCTTCTAAAGGAAACTCTTGGAGCTAATAGATATTGTAGGTACTTCAGAGAATGAGGTTGCCCTCCTGGCCTAGGTCTGCCAGTCCAACCCAACAACAGTTAATTTCCACCTTCCTCAACAAAGACTAAAGACATCTTCACCATACTCCAGATGATGTTTTCTTCATTTCTTACCACATAAAGAAAATGAAATTCCGTTGACTAAATCTATCAAAAATTCAGAAGGGCTAAGGTAGCAGGTACAATATTATCATAGCAACTTAACTTACACTCTCATCACATCTAGAGGATACATGCACAAACTGTTACAATTCAAAGGGATTCAAAAGATACTTATAAGCAAGCAAACAAACAATACCCCAAAGTCTCCTTGCTGGCAAGAAAATAGTATTTTGCCAAATGTGGAAATTAAAATGAATGTTAGAATTATTTCATCTATCTTAAAATAAAGACAGGGTTTATTCCTCAACAACGTGGTATTCTGTGCTTTATTAATTATGCATTAATGAAATATATATACCTTTTCAAAGAAATAATCCAGTCCTATAACCTTCTGTACCTAAGATGAATACTCACAATAAAATCTTCTAACTTACAATTGAAAACTATTCCTGGATATGTGTACAGGGGCATGTGGCTAATATTCAGCTTAACTCATGTAGTGATGTAAAAATTAATTACAGGCAAGAAGAAAGATCTTTTGCCTCAGGATACAGAGGTCTTAATGAAAAGCTGTACTGGTTAATAGTCAGCTGATTTTCAAGTACTAAACAAAAAAAAAAAAAAAAAAAGTAAAACCAAAAAATTTGCATTGATAGTGAACAAAATAATATAAACTTTCAAGATCATATTTGTACATTTTAGACTTGGGTCATAAACTGCACACATGACTTTTTCCCAGTTTTAACCTAGATAAATAATCCCCCATAAAATAAAACATTTTTTATTTAATACTTTATCAATGGGTAAGCTTTACAGGATACACAGTAGCTTGTTTCCACTTCTGGCAGCAAGTACAGGATATTTCCACAGAAAAATGACATGAATTAAATAAGTATTTTTTAAATAAAAGAATTGTCGTCTTGTTAATCTTTGTCCAAAAGCTTTAGTTTTGTTTGTCTGGACAGCAAACTATTCAGGCAAGAGCTATATCTTGTTGTGGTTTGTATTGTTTAGCATCTTCAGTTTCACTAAACCAAGACATCAGATTTTTATTTATTTATTTTTTGTATGTCCATGCTTGTTAGTATCATGATGATATTTAAATGAAGCATTCGGTACACAGCCTTTCAGATCAAAGGTCTTTTACCAAACATCACTTTCAGAGACACATCTGGCATACCCATATATTCTGAACTTTAAACCCAGTACAGTATTTAAGTAAAGCAAAGGAGAATAACACTAAAAGGCTATGTCACAGCAAATCTTCGAGCTATTTCATGAGCAAGGAAAGTAATTCCAGGTGCAAAAAGTTTGGACCAACTGCAAAAGGAGGTGTAAATGCTAAGGAAGCTTCAGTAGTGAAGGCAGAAGAGAAATGGAGTTTAAAATAATAACAGCAATTAAAAAAACCTCTCATAACAACATTTTATACCTTTAGAAGAACCCCTCCATAAAATCCAGCAAGGTTTGAATATATCTTTCTGCAATGAAAGGTCAAAGATGCTGTCCCACATTAAGTTCTTAGGACTCAAGAACAATTTTCTGAAATAATGTATTTGACAAGTTAACAAACCTATTTTTAACTATGCATATTTTTAAATAGTTCAAAAAATTATGCAAACTTTGAGAATAAACTCAGAAAGCTTTTTAACATTTCCCCCTTCCCAAACTTTAGTGATCTTGGAATTACTTTAGCCTAAAGGAATTTTGGGTTGCTTCAAAAATTATATTTATCATTCAAGTTTTGAAAACCTTGGCTGTACTGGATGAAATGGGATGTAATGACTTCTGATGATAATATTAACACTTCAAAGAAGGAAGTGTTAAAGGAGAGAACTACGGTTGCATTTGTTTTCTTCAGTGCAACTTTTTGCTAGCAGCATTTCATACATAGCTAAATGGTTTTGACACATGACTACAATTAACAAAAAATTATAAATCCAATTGCTATCCATCCAAGAGGAGGGATTATAGGTTTTCCAAAGGCCTGTTAAACAAGTAAGTATATTAAGTACTGGTTTTTATACATACAACATTTAGTTTGTTTTATCTGTCCTAAGTGCAAATCAATTAACATTAAAAAAAGTCTTGAAAATGGTTAATTGCTTATATGTCATTGTGATTTTCTTGGTCTATGCCCAATCATGGAAGACTGTACCTGGAATTTTTATTAAATTCAGCAAGTCTGTCAACAGGCAAATGCACTTCTACCAATAATAATGTTTAAAAATATTTATAAAACTCAAATTTTTTTAAGATTAAACAGATTGCATAGATCCCCCAAGGGGGTTCTAACTTTAGCAACAAGACAACCCTCACAGGAAAAAAGCAGTAAGATTAAAACATGAAAACACAATATTTCAGTGTAATAAGCTTAAAATACAGCAGGATAAAAAGAATGGCTTTGAGAAAAATGTCAGCTTAAATCTTGATGTAATAAATACTGATTTTACTTCAAGATTTCAGTAATACCATTTAAAATCATTTATAAGATTTAATGACTCTTCAAATGGAGGACAAAAGCAATTCAATATTAAGAATTTCTAGGTCTTGTGTAATTTTCTAAGGGCCCAACTCAATAAAATACATATGGTCTTGTGGAAATACTAAGCCCTCCATTATCACCACACAGAACTGGATTTAAAAATCAAGCTGAATGTCCAAACTAATGATTAGAGGTTCAACCTTCCACAGAAAGGGAAGAAACGGCAGTATCTGCATGACTAGGAGACAGTTACTTGGATAAGAATTCATGCAGCATATTTTGTGTGCTTTCTTTCCCTGTTCTCAGGCAGAAGTGCTGAGACTTGCTATACATACTCTATCTCTACTCTGGCAACACTTACAGGGAAGCAAAATCACAAACATTAATCTGGAAAGATATTATGAAATTCCATAAGGCTTTAAATAATCATGGCAAAAAGAAAAAAAACAACAAAACCCTCCCTTGGATTCCCCGTTGCAGGCAGCTCTAGGGTCTATAGGCTCCACTGTCACAGAGGAAGGTTGAACTAAACAGATGATTAGGCATACAATCAGATAAAAAAAATCAATGAAAATCACAAGGACTGACTTGTTGTGCTTGGTCATTAAAATATTAATGCAGTCTTTGCTCCTACTGTCTCCGCAAGTATGTGCAAATAAATGTAGATGGTCACAACTAGCAATGATAGCAGTGAGATATGATTATTAATAATAAAAAGAGGGGTTGGGCATAATGGAATAATGTATTAATATATAAAACATGCTGAGACAGTAGAAACAATTTACACTCAGTTATGGTTCAGATTCCATTGAGTTATATCTATTTGACCACTCCATGATGGACAGTTCCCTGCCTTTTTGGTATCATCTTCATGATACCTAAAAGCTAATGGAATATACATTCAGATTATGTATTTTAAAGGTCATATGAGATCAAAGCTAGAAGAAGAATTTATTTCATGCCAAAATAGCTAAAGCAAAATTAAAAGCTGACAAACGTTCTCAGATGCCAGGAAGACTGGGTGGAGAAAGGGATGCAAACTTGGTTTTGAAAACAGCAATAGAGGCACATGGAAATTTTTTTCTCATTCAGTTCTTAAATACATAGTAAAGAGCAGAAAGCTGTCCCACCCTACAGCCTTAATTAAGACCTCTATGATTGTTCTTGCTTTCCTTTTCCTACTCTTGACCACTCTCTATCATTTGGGGTCATTTACAAAGGCTGCTTTTGACTTTTGGTTCCACTTTCAAACATTTTATGTGTGCAAGTTAAAGCAGGATCAAAACTTCAGAAAGGTTCACCGTGTTAAATGATACCGTAAAGGCCCAAGGTTGCATTTACATAGACAAATCATCAAGAGTTGTTCTTAAATAAAGCAGAAAAATTATCTTTTTTTCTCTGGCAGGGAAAAAGTGGGATATTAGTTTTCCTAGCTAAAAAAACCAACAAAACAAACAAAAAAAACCCCACAAAAAACTGTGTTCATATCCCAGACAGAACTGGCTCTTCACCATATTTTTATATCCTGATGAATGTCAGTATAAAGTTGACATTCATTACCTTGGCATTTATTTTGAAAAGCAGCCATTTCTCAATTTTCTATTTGATATTTGCCTATAGCTCATACAAAAGGAAAAGGTCTCAGTTTCTAGTTGCTAAGCTTTCTCAGAGTGAGATTTTCTCCAATTTGTTGTCAACTTCTAGTAACACATTATTTTCTTCTTTGAAAAGTATTAACAGTTTATTTTATATTAAGTGAACAAGGATTGACAGATGGGTCTGTACACTCTACAGATATGAAAAACTGAAAACAGAAATTGAAAGGCAAATTTCAAATTTTCTGGAAATACCTGTCCATGTAAGAAAACTTGTACAGAGATAATATACTTTTACCCATGCCTCTACTTCAGACTTATGCTAACAAGTTGAAAAATATTAGGGAAACATTCGCTTGTTGTTCACTGCTTACTACATGATTAAATCACCTATACCCATGTAGCTGTATACCTTACACATACATCTATAAAAAACCACAAGGGAACATGCATGTTCATGCCACTTGACTTTTAATGAGATAGGTTGCACTCAAGTCAAAACTCATTTCCATTGTTAAAAAGACACTTCACAAGATGGTGTGATTTCATACCAAACTGCAACTCTCTATCCCTAGACATTCTGTCTACAGTCCTCCAAATTAAGTTAATGATGTTATGGGTTGAGTTTCTTTTTTTAGTAACACAAAAAGCACTTCTTCTTTCTCTCTTCCACTCTCCATTTAATCCAAAGTAGCTGAACTGTTTCTGCTGAAACTTACCAAAACAAGCCAATTCATCTGCAAGCACAGACCAAGCTACCTGAAAGGTGAAAGTTTCAGAATGTTATGTGTGAGTGATTTACCTGAACTCCGTAGTAATACTACTAATATATTTGTAGCAACACCTTTAAATGTGTATATAATGGTTTAATGATAATGCTTGCACAAGACATTTCTACAAGTAAAATTATCATTAAACCATCATGAGCAATTCAAAGGATGGATGGAAATACGTAACTAAAATTAGGAACGTGATCAAAACCCCTCTATAATTTATCAGCAAATTTTTAATATTGATTAATTTTCTGTGAAGCTCCAAGAAAGTAAGGACCCATTATGATTCCTGCTACACTCTTGGGAAAACAAATATCACAAGACAAGACAGTAGAACAGCCGGAAGGACTAAGTAAATACAGTTCCCAGACCATCTCTGTCAGGTGTATCAAAATGTGATTTAATATTGCAGGTGCAGAAAGGAGACTGTACAAGACAGCAAGAGAAGGGCTTCTCCAGAATGTCAGTTATTTTTCCTTTTCCTACATGTAAAAGATGCTTGCAAATGGCATTATACAAATACATTCTAACTCAGGGTAACAGTTCTGCAGTGGTGACTCCCATAAGCTTTACAATACAGAGTAACAGATTGCCTGAACGCTGTAAATATTAATCACGTGTTTTCCACTCATCTGCCCTCCTGAGCGCATGAGGATATTTGCATTCATCAAATCCTACAGAATTATTACAATCTGCATTACCCACTTCACTGTACCTATCCCATACGTTAGACTAGAAGAAAAAGAGCATACCGTTCTAAGAGTAATTTTGGGGCGGGGGGAAGTAATCCAGTAACAACTTAAATTAATAGCGCTGACAGGAACAGGGGAGGGAGGAAAGCTACGGACTTTCTTAGGACTGCAAGAGAAACTAAGAGATCCCAGCTTTGGTGATCCTGCAGAAGCTATTTATAAATAAACAGCGAGCAAGCAGACAAGATGTTAATGAGGACTAAATAGATCCTTCTCTGCAGTCTTGAGTTAGTGGTTTTATTTTTTAATCTATTCGATTGCGACAGAAGTCACTGCAGGGAACTGAGCAGATGGGCAGAGCAGTAGACAAGCAAACGAAAGGGTAATACCTTGCGAGAAGCGGAGCCCTGGGTTCAGATGCTCCTGCTGCTGTTTCAGGTGCAGGGGAGGACACAGGATGCTGCGCGGCTGCACGGCTGCAGCTGCCCCGTGCTATTCCCGGCCGCCTCCGCCTCCTGCCCTCGGTGACCGCCGACACCGCCTCCCCGCCGCCCCTGCCTCCGCCTCATTCCCAGCACCGGAGCCCCTCGCTGTGCGCGCGCCTCGCCAGTCCCTCCCGGCGGGGGAGGCGACACGGAAGGACTGACAGGGCAAGTAACCAGTCCTCGGGCGGCGGAGCCGGGCGCTCGGCGGCCCTGCATCGAAGGCGGGCGGCAGGGAGGCGGTGGAGCCCCCAGCACCAGCGGCCGCGCCGCGGGCCGGCTGAGGCGACGTGCGTGCGGGGTGGTGTCCTTCTGCTCCCGTCCCTCTCCGCAAGGGTGTCGGTGGGCTGGAGGTATTCTCTGGCTCTCCGGGAGGGCTGTCGCTGTGCCGATTTATTCTTGCCGCTTGATGTGTCGGAAAACAGATTCTCCAGCAAAGTGTGGGTTTCCAGGGAGCGAACACATCGAGGCTTCAGCCTGCTTATTTTTGTCATAAACTCTCTTTGCATAATCCATCAAATCTGTTCTCCTCCTGGAAGAGCATCACTGCCGATCACGTAGCTACCACTTATCACAGTAATTGCAATACAGCCCTTAAACAAACCAGACATAAGTCCAAACTGCAACATCAGAGGACAAGGAATCCTACTCTTTACTCCTAACACTGCTGGAAGAGGTAAATCACAATACAAGCTGGTTTCCTAAAGTACCTCATAAAATACCTGGCTATTTCAAGGGACAGAAGTTTAGATGGAGCAAGCAAAGGACCTAGTTTATTGGTCTGAACATTGTTTTTCTACAAGTGACCTTCCCACTACTCTTCACTGACAGTACTCCGTTCTGGAAGGCACCATAAAGGAAGCAAAAGGCCTTTGGAACAACTTACTTAGGTGAAAATAATAGAGACAATTCAGAAGTAACAGAGTAAAGGTTAAAATATTTCTGGTAACAAACACAACTGGGAGAAAGAAGTGGTCTTTGATTCCCATTGGTGTTGAAGACCCTTCTCAATATTGAAACATTGCAATGAAACAACTTTTCTCACCGTAACTTACAGCCTCCTGAAAATGTCACATTTGGTTCTGCTGAGCTTCATTAATATTTAGTATGTTTATTAAATCCTTTATTAGCTCACTATGCAGATTTTTCAGAAACAGATGTGCTCTTACTTAACAGAAATCATTCACCTCTATTTGAAACACTGGGGACTGGCAGATTCCTATCACTTTAGGCCACTCACAGTAGTGTTTCCTTTTGAAATCTTAACAAATTGAGTTTTCTCCTTTTTACCTGATTTTTTCTGACCATCAACCGATCACCTATACATAAATACTAGCTCATACTCTGCATATTGAGACATGTCTGCAGGCTAGGGAATGGAAAAAACCCTGGCTGAAAGTAAGGCTTTCTCTTCTGATGTTCAGTATTTTCAAACAAAGATTAACAATTACTTTGTTAGTAACTTCCCTTTTTGCAAGCACGTGGTTTATATGGAGACAGAGTTCACAAAAAGCCACCAACATGAAACGATTATGTCAAGCTGCAATGTAGGGCACACTGAGAGCAAAACCTAATCTCCAAGAGGTTTCCACTTCATCTGCACTCATCTGCGTAATCAGCTTTTCATCTTGTCATAGGATAAATGCAACCTGCCTTCTGCTTCATTTACCCTATATAGAACACTAGTATAGATTTGTATGAAGCAAGCGGCAAGAGCTTATGTAGAAATGTATTTGGAAAGGAACTTGAAAACATTCAGTTTTTAAAGGAACATTAAAGGTTGGAAGTCATCTATTTGCTAAGTTGAAACACTAATTAGAGTTGAAAGCTATTCACTACATCTAGTATGCAAACTGACCCTGCTTTAGATGAAACAATCTTTACTTTCAGCTACCATTTAATTTCTTAATCTCTGACTTTGTGGATGGTAAGCAATGATAGCTGTTGCTTAAACCTTTCAGGAGCTTTTCTAAACTGTTAAATTCCAGTGAATAACCCAAGCTGTTGAGTGGAACTAGTGTGATTATCACTTGTTTTAGTCTCAGTTCCACTGAGCATGGAAGGCTTATAGAAGTGAAGACCTTCATGGAACAAAGGAATGACTAACAGCCTCCTGTTCAGGCTGCTCCTTTATTTGGGAAAGCATCACCAGAATTCATAGCTAATCATCAAATGAGACACTTCAACAAAAACTTTCTCAGAAGCAGTGTCTGAATTGGAAAGGTACTGAGTGACTTTGATGTCTGGAAACCTAAGTCTAAACTAAGTTCTATGGGCTAACAATGAGGATACAGGCTGGCCAACTGAATGTTTGTGATTCTTTCTGCTCTTCTCTCAAAGGATGAGTATTTTTCTGTACTATTGTCGGAAGAATGTTCATAAAGATGTACAGGTAATCTCCTAGAGGTACATGAGGAAAACATGAACTGTATGATGCAAAAGGGGAGTAGGAAAGGTATTGCAGCTTGCTGCCAAAGCAGTTGTTACTAGTCTATTTGAACTTGAAGAACTAAAAAGCAAAAAGCCATCCTGTATAAGCTAGCTCCATTTTCCTTTTTTTTCATGCCTGCAGCAAATTCTTATCCCTGAACAGGTGTTTCCATCTTTTAATATGTTTATTTTCTTAAAGCACATTTATTTTCTTCAGCACATCAGAACTGACACTTCAGTGTAACAGGGATATGAGATTTCATAATTTCAACTTAAAATTAATACTCTGAATTCTCAATAAATTCAGGTCCATAATTCAGCAATTCATTGTCTACTCATATTTGCATGGCCAGTTTTGAACCCAAAAGAATTAAATTTGTTCCCTACTTCTTTAGGTACATGAATGGCTTTATGGCATAGTATATATGTGCAGAACTCTGTATTCTTCAGTTCCTCCTCCCACACCCCCTCAATTCCACCTTGTGTCATCACCCCATATTCTTTAATCCACACCATCCCATGCCTTGGAACAGCAGTATGAGCTGTGCTCATTTGCTTCATCATTCCAGGGATTCCACGCACTAACTACTACTTCAGATCGTGATTCCTTTTCCGTCCCCGCTGCCAGTTTTCTTCTCATGTCTAAAACTCAGTAGAGGTTCTGCTCAATAATACTGAGAATAAATTGTGAAATTTTATGGAGTCTTTGACAGGATCAATTACAATTCTAGCATAATTGATAAACAAAAAAAGAAATAATCTAGTTAAGTGTAAGACACCATCTGTTTTCTTAAAAATTATTAAAATAAACAAAATTTGACTTGTAGGACCTAGATTACTCTGTATCTTCATACAGAAAACAAAAGGCAATAGCACTATTTATAAGAACAACATAAATGCAAATACATTGGAATGCATTTATAAAATGGATTGGATGGATTTTTTTTTTGAGCAGAGTGGTTTTTTTGTCTCTGCAACATATATTATCCTGCATTCTGTTAATTTGGTTTATTCATAAATTCTTGACCCCAAAACAGCTAATACAGAAATATTACACTTTACATTAGCAATCCATTTGTCATGCATCAATATCAAAGATTTTATCCTAATGAGAAATACAGATTTGCTCATTTCAAATTATACCCAATCTAATTTTCCAATTCACCCAAAAAATGAAGTAACTTTGGCCAAAATGGCTTTCTGTCTGATTAATAAATATGGAACTTCAAAAGACAGCAGAGAAGAATCTTTGTTATTTTCAAAATTCTGGACGTATAAGACTTTGCAGTGCTGCCAACTCTTGCTATTAAATGACCTGATTTTGGACAGGAGGGAAGCCAATCTTACAACAAAAGCAAGTGTGTGTTTGCAAACTTCTGAGAACAGGGTGAAAAATGACTTATCTTTAGGGGAAAGGAACATGATCAGGACTGCCACAGAAAGCAGACAAGATGTTACAGAAAACTTAATGTGGAAGATCTCCCTGGAAATGAACATGTATTTAAGTGACTAAAACCTTGCTAATGGTAAGGGTATTAGTAGGATCAATTTTGTCAGTACACTGATACTGAGGTATTCTCTGCCAGGCTTGAGTACAAGAAGGAAATTAAAAAGTGGCAATTAAAATTTGAAATAAAGGCATAATACCAAGAAAAAAATCACTTGGTTCACATACTGGAGTCTGAAAACACATGCATGGAAATTTCAAACATTCTCTAATGTTTATAAATACAGGCTATTTGTCTATTATGATAAAAAGGAGGACTTTACTGTTTGGCATATACTACATACTAACAGATTTACATGAAGCTATTACACCACCAAATCCTTATGAAATAAATAAAATTGGCACGACTACTTCTCATGCAAACTAAACACTCAGATTGTGAGAAAAGTGTGTGTGTGTTTATGGTATTAAATACTTTCTGGGAAAGGTTAACAGCAACTGTAAATACAGACATTTATTTAAGTGAGACTAGTAGTGGAGTGCTGTGTCAGGAAAAAAAATGGTGGTGGTATATAACGACATGATATACATATCAGTTATACTGGCTGAAGGATTGTGGAGACAAACTGCCTTCAGAAATGGTCTTAAGGAAAAAAAGTCTTAGGACAGCAGAAACTTATCACCACTCCTACCTCCTTCTCCCTCTCTCTCTTCCAGATACATGTGCTATTTTACAGCCACTAGCGAATCAAGAATCAAATATGTAACACTACAGGTACATCTCCTGAAGCAGAAATGGATTCAGTTTGCACAGAGATGTTAAAAAAGAAGTTATAACTAAAAGCCCAATTATTGTATACTGAAAGGTTACATTCAAAATAAAGGCTAAATGAAAACCAGTGCAGAGCACTGATAGAGAGTCTCTTGGTTTCCCTGTCACTCTCAGCATACTAAACTATATAATGATAAAAGCAGCTATAAAGCAGTTTAGACTTCTGTCTCCAGTATGTCACGGTAGCATTTTTGTACTTGATGTATATGCTAAAGTTTAATATTTAAGAAGTCAGGAGAGAAAATAAAGAGACTAAAATAATAACAAAAGCTTACTCAACAGATATGCTGTCTTTTACAAATGCTTACTTAAGAAAAAACCCAAACTCAATGCACCAATGTTTTTAATACAAAACAGCAGCTGGTTCTGTACAATAAATAAAAATATGGGAAAACAACCCATGTTCTTTCTACCTACATCAAAGGCTTTAAACACATTTTAACCAGATGCAGTTTAGCAACAGTAACAATTAAGTAGAACTAATTAGATGCAAAATTAGAATTTCTCAGGGCTAGTAGTCTGAAAGAAAAGGTGGGAGGAAAGAAGAAAAGTAATATAAACCAATAAAAATATAAAACAAAAACCAGTTGCACCTTTTCTAAAACGTGTATGTTCAGCAGAGTTTTATGAAATTAATTAGGAAATAAATTCAGAATCATACAATGGCTCTCGCAACCTCTCTGAAAATTACTGAACTTAATTCAAACTATTATTGGTAATCTGAAGGTGCTTCACAAAATTTAATTAAACTATTACCTTGTGAGAATCTCAGTTTCACACTTTGGAGAATCAAGGAACACACTAAGGGAAACTTGCTTGTCTAGGGTCACCACAAGTAAATGGCTGAGATGAAAAACATCCAGTTCTCTGTATATTTTATAAAGATGGACTGTTACTTCTTCCTACATGATGCAGAAAAAAAATGTTAGTCCAAACAGTGACAGGAGTAGATCACAATATAATACTTCCAGATCACAATTAGCTACTAAGTTTAGAAATTATACTCTTTATGAAAAAACCTTTACTCCAAACAAATTTCTCTTTATGTTTCTGTTTTGTTTTTTTTTCTCAATTTATTCAGATTAAAAAATGAAATCACACATTCAGCTGCTCTGCAAACACTATAAATGTTTGGAAGGAGAAAAACACAGATAACCTTGCATGATATAATCACATGAGCTGTTTCATAAATTGATCATGTGAGTTTAACATATTTCTCATAAGAACACTTAGCTTAGAACAAAAGTAGCTTTATTTACTGAAAGTAACTAAGAAATATTTTATTTACAACAAACAGTTATGTAATCTCACCAAAACAAAATCCCAGTTCAAATGCTTCAGACATTTAACAACTGTATTTCTTAAAATTCTGTTTCTATCTAATTTGAACTTCTTGTAACTGTCTGATGCTGGCCAGACTTGGCACCCACACTGTCTACAAAAGAGTGGAACATGCCAAGTCTAAGGCAACAGAGAAGAAAGCAATTAATGCTCCCAGTTATTCCAGGAAGAGGACGGATATGTAGCAGTGGTACTAGAATTGGAAATACTACTTATTTTACCTTCAAATTCTAAGCAGTTGGAAGCTTTGTAATCCTAACATTGATCCTAACAGATTTGAACGCAGTGGTCACAATGTTAAATAGGATAATCAGCTGCTCAGTTGTCAGACTGACTTTGTTAAAAATGTAAATTTAACTTAGCGTGTTGATTATTTTTGTTTTGAATATAAAAAATATGAATAAATATAGAAAATAACACTCAGTCATAACTGACTGATTTGCTTGCTAGTGCTTTTGTGAGATATGGTGAGCCCCAGACCTCTGTAAACAGTAAAACCACCAACTGCACCTTTCTTCTTTAATATACAGAGATTAATTGATGCTTTTCTTCTTAATTGAATAACTGCTGTAATTCTCACTCGGTGAAGTAATTCTCACTGGCCAGGAAAGCCTATGCCTGAATGACGAGCTGAACTATGTGTCATAATCAGATTTATAGAATTCACCTGCTACTTCTGTTGCGTGGGGGACATTTACTTTCCAACTAGTAGTGAATAAATGAAATAATTTAGTGGAAAATATAAATTAAAAACCAAGAATTAGTTTAAAGTACATTCCCTTTAAAGGAAGGCTGAGCATATGATTCAGATGATATTCTGGGTTGTTAACACTTATTCCCATGTCCCAGTTTTCTTGTGAGAAATATTTCTTCTAAGCAGAAGCTACATTGCTACCTATAACCCATCTTTGAAAAGGAAGGAATTATAAGTATAAATCACAAACCTGCCTGTACAACTGATTTCAGCATTTGCTTAGAAAATTAACCTTAAGCCAGATCTAATCTATAATGGGACACAGAAAATTCTCGTGGAAGTTATATGTCCTGATGTGACTTCCAATTACTGTTCTTAATATTTCCATGGCCTTGAATGCCATGTTACCTTTCCAACTATCCATTCCCCCATCTATAGACTTGGATAAACCTTCTATCTTTTATAAGGTTTAACTAATCTTTCGAGGTGGAAAGCACTGAAAGTGTATAGTTACTATGATTTAAATAACATTCTGATCTTAAAAAAAAAGTCTTCTACATTTAAAATGTGAGCTTATAAACAATACTGCACTTACCTATTCCAACTTTTGCTTATAAGACAAGATACTGACATCCCTTGTAATATGCTCAGTGATCAACAGATTTAAAAAAAATTAAAATTAAAAACCTAAAAGGTTTATTTACACAGTATTTGCATGGGGAAAAATATACCGAGAAGCCTTGCTTTGATGATTGGGGAAAGACAATCAGTGTAGAATTTATTCTCTGCAACAAGATTTAACTGTTGAGCTTTGAGGTAAGGTAAATCTGTAGACGGTTGGTAAGGGTATACTTTGTCTATTAGCAGTTAAAATCGTTTATTAATACCTGATATTTTATCAGAGATTAAATAAAAAATATTTTCTTCTCCCTTCTCTATGCACAAACATATTTTTACATATCAGAACAGAGTCAGATGTCAAATAATGCTGTCTAGAAAACTGACTAAACTAAATAGATTTGGAAGCCTATAATAGACAAGATATGACTGAACATTGTCAGAATCCACCTTTTTAAGGTTAGAAGAGGACAATCTTGAAATGAAAGACATTACCTAGATCACCTTAGAGACTGAGAAATTGCTGTGTGTGGCAACAGACCCGGGAGAACAGAAAGCAAACCAAACTGCATTGAAGTTGGTCAAAATGTATTAAAGGCAAAGCCAGGAATTCCTGTTACACCCCATTTTTACAGTAGAAAAGAGACCCTTTCATATTAAAGAACATTTTTAGAAACAGAACTTTCATATTAGTTTATTTAATCACATTCTCAATAAACTTATTAATATTAACATGAGACTGAAATAGATTTACCTCAAATCACGTTTTTGAAAGAATAAAAGGTGCCTTTACCCTCTTCATCAGATGTTGATAAAACAATGGTAACCAGTGGACACTTTTTTTTTGTTGGGGGGTTGGTTGGAGTGGGGTGGGGAACATCAAACACCACCACCACCAGACAGATCTGAAAGGTGGGAAAAAATATATAATTATTGCATCATCTCTTGTCTTTTCTTTGGTTTCTTTTTGCAATGAGAAAAGTTGGGTGTAAAATTAAAGACCAAACTGGAAGTGCTGGAAATCAATTGTCATGAGCAAATGGTCTCTCATTCAGAAAACATTCCCAATATCTGCACTTTATTAAGAATTTGAAAAGTGCATAATGGATCATATAGATAAAAGGCACAAACTGAAAGGGAAAAAGGACCTATTTTACTTATACGAGCCAGTTATTTCCTCAAAGTTCATGGTGTAATATTTATGTACTTCAAAGCTGATCACAATCAGGGATTGGTCATTAGGTATATCTACTCAGCAGTAGTTTAATTGTGTAAAAATATTAGAAAGGTAAAGTTTTGGTCCAAGATGTTCAACTTAACGGCCATAACATCCAACTTGGCCCCTGAAAATTGGATTTAAAACCAGCCTGTGTAATACCAGCAATCTAACTTCTTATCTGAAGTCGCTTTCCAGCATAAAGCACAAACATGTCAAAACTACGCATGTCATACAATCACTGGAAGACAGATCATATAGTACTTACGGAGTGACAAAACACATCATCTGTTATTAAAATCTACTACACAGTAACTTGTTTTCACTAAAGTCAACTTGTCACGGAATGCCAGGGTTAGCTATGGGCAAGCTTCCTAGATTATGAAACAACTTGGAGCATGTCCCAAAAAATATGCCAGAAGCTTTTAGGAGAATAGGATAAGCTGTTGAAATTTTGAATGTATTTATTTCTGCTCCAAGACACATACATGCACACAAAAAATTTCTTCACGCATGTTTCAAAATATTTTCATGTATTAATTGCATAATTGCAGTTTGATATTCTAGGAAATTCCACAAATTTTCCTCTAGGACAAAATTATTCAAATATTCATAGGAGAAGCAGGATGCCAAAGATGGTTATTTCTGTAAGCACATCATATAGATGTAAGATACCACAGTATGCAAGAGAAAGATCTTTACTACAAGGAAGTTCTGCATGGAATTAGACTGGCTGGATAAATAAGGTCCTTACAAGTGACTGTGAGAATGGCATGTGGCAGGAGGGCATGCAAGGAAGATTGCCAAGATGTCATTCACTGCTTTCATGTTCTACTGATTGTTAGGCATTCCCTGAAAGTTAGTCAGGCATCATCCAAAGAAAGCAGATACCAATTTGGCTACCAACTATTTCTCAATGAATTACATTTTGTAGGCTTTGGACGTTGCAGTAAACAAACCACCTAGAAACCGAGCTACTACTTGGAGAAGACCACTACAAATGACCTTCAGAAACTCTGGCCAGTTGTTTAGAGACAGTGTCAGGGGAAGGATCATGCTAAGGGATTTTAGCATTATGGTGCTCAACTGCTCTAGTTACTGCTGAAAAACACTTCACGGTCAATGTAACATCAAACAATTTGGACAGCACCAAATACGACTTTGCTTAGGATGGAGCTACAGATTGTAACTTACCTTAGTTAACAGAGAATCATCAGCAATAATGAATGAAAGCTACATATGCTTTCAGTATTTGGTGACTGCTAGTTTTGTTGTGTTTTCCAGAGTTTTCTGTTATTTAACTTCCACTGCTGCATCCTTTGATTTTTTGTGGTTTTGAGCCACATACTACATCCATATACTCTAAGCAGATTCTTTCCAGCAGGTAAGAGTCATGGGTATATCGTGCTAGTGAAACCATCTGGTTGGAGGCAGACACCCCAGACAGCCCTGGGTGTTGCTTGCACCCAGTCAGTCTACTGGGCAGACTGAACAATCACAGCCATATGCTTTAAAACACCAGGTAAAAATGAATGGAAAAAAATGCACTAATCCACTAATGCAAAATGAGGCAGGCTGTTGACAAGTCTGTATAACAGCTGTACCTCAGTCAAAGGTGCAAAGAATGTAGGAGACTTTCTTTCTAAGTACACTACACTTGGTACGATTTTCTTAGATTTTTCCTCACTCTCAGTTCAGATAAATTCCATGCTGGCCAGAGAGTTTGTACCAGCTTAAATCATTAAACTTTCCAATTTTTTTTATTACTATTTTGCTTTCTAACCTATCTTTAGCAGATGCTAAAGACAATGTTAATTTAATTCCTACAGCTAGTGAACGTAGAAGTGACAGTTATTTGAATGAAACTGGCACAGAATAATTTTAAAATTATAAAACTCCATCTATTTATTACCCACAGATGTACAGAATATAATAATTTGGTAGAATCACTGAGAAGATTCTCATGCCCTGTACTCATGCCCAAGAAGCTAGTCTACTATTGCAAAACTTTCTCTTCATCTAAAAGCAGGAAAATCATACTTTAAAAGTTTCTCTTACCTATGCTTCTGAAAACTCCATACGGACATGCTACAAAATAAGTATCCATCTAATTAACACAGAAACTCTATTCAAATATATTACATAGCACTGTTAATGGGCCTGGTACCTATTAGGTGAGTGTGAAGGAAGGCAACTTATCCCCACTTCAAATTATGATATCAACAAAAGACAGAACATGTAGGATAGCAAATGACAGTCATAAAGTACAGAAGAGGACATGACTTCTCTATAGACAAATCCAACATCCAGTCATTATTAGTCAGCTCAAGTAGTGAAAAATAAGCTTTATTTTACAGTTTATAGTAATAAATATATAATATCAGGTTTCAAATGCTTCTTCCTGCCCCAAATAGCCATATGAGATAGTTCTATGCAAGCTATCCGAAAGTCTACATGCTCTTTAGTGTATATGGGACATTGGAGGCATTAGGCACTTACATGCATATTTCATGAGCTACCTCAGAAAAGTTTTTAAAGGTTCATCACTCTCTCTGTAGCTCTTTTAAGTAGCTGGTAACAAAATGCATCTGCTTGGTTTCTAGAGATCACACACTATGCCCCTCCTTTTTCTGTTTCCTCCCTTCTTCTTTCTCTCTCCCCCTCCAAAAAAAAAAAAAAAAAGGAAAAAAAAAGGTTTGTCCTTTAATGAAACAACCTAGCTTTGTTAAAATTTCAGCTGAGATATGACAAAGATGAAATCTGAATTTGATTTTTATCATAGGCTTCTTTCATTGCTTCTCTGCAAAGTACTCTGGACTCTAAAATGTCAAGCTGACAGTATTCCTACTCATCTTGTATAGCACATATAGAAGACAGTAGCTGTAACTGAGCTCAGAAGTGTTACTGTCACATATTAAATCACTAATAGCACCAATTACAGCAGTCTTATCGCAGGCCTCTGAGTTAAATGATTTGAATGAAATGACTGCACCTTTAGAACATGGTAACTCAAAATACAGAGCCAGAAGGAGAATAGTTCTTTAAAAAAAAAAAAAAAAAAATCAATCTTAACATTTTTTAGTAGGGAAGATTTTTTTTTCCCAGCTGTTCATTTAAACAGACTTATAAATCTCTTTCCTGTTTGCACAATAGGTAGATTAACTGGGTGTCATGAAAGAAAAAGACCACCTCAACCTTCAATTCCTAAATATCTTGTTTGAATACAGAACAAGAATCATCAGTGACTTTCTATGTACAGCTGCATAGCAACTGTTGTTGTAAAGGAGTGCAAATCACAACAAAAGAGAGGGTAGTTTAAATGTGCATATAATTAAGATCTTACCCATTTGAAATGGAAGTTCAAGACTAAGATTTTATTCTTAAAGGCTGCAAATGCAGCTGAATTATCTCTTCACCTTATTGCCCCCGTTAAGTTGTAGTACCAATACATATAATGAAGACAGAATAGATGAAACTTCAAAATTTAAACCTGCATTGTAAAAGAGTCAGCAACTTTATAAAAAAAAATATAGGTTCCCTATACTCTTTCACAAAAGGGTAAAGTAATTCAAGCTGTGTGATGTATTTCAACAGAAGTACAGCTGAGACAATCTAAGAAGTGGAAAAATTTAAACCTAAAGTTTTCATGCTCCCAGAACCAGTTCTCAACAAGCAATTGGATTACCTTCAGATTTATTGTTGAAGACCTGTAATAGAACTACTCAAACAAAAACTCACCTTCTGCAAAGAGATGTATGCAAAACTGACAAATATTCAGGACCAAAAAATTTTGGAGCAGAAGGTGTGATTGAATATTTGAAGTTGAATTGTGGCTTAAGGAAGCACATTTCAAGGGCGAATTGACACAAGGTTCTGGAAATAATGCTTATCAATGGTATGCAAATACAGCTAAGAAATAAGAAAAAAAAACAGTTATAGCTTCTTCATTCCATGATGTGGTTCATGGTTATGAAGCTTCAGATCAAGCTATTTTGTAGACACATTGAACTACAAATTACTATTAGGTTTTAACATTATAAATCCCCAAGTCATATTTCCATTCAAACCTCAAAGAATATAGTTATACTTTTCCAAATCAAATGTTACACTGACCCTCTTTCTGACAATCTTTTTCCTTCATCTTAATCCTGATTCAGTATGATTTGTGAATATTATAATGAAATTCAATCTCGTTGCCAGATCAATAATTAAGTTAAACAAATACACAACACCAGTTTTCATGCTTTCCCATTAGAAACCACTACCAGCCTACTTGATATTTTACCAAACTCTTTTAAAAGACAGCTGTTTGAAAGACCCATAATGTATATACAGATTTCCGGGGTGGTGGAGAAGGGGAAAGAAGTGTTTTTAATGTGACGCTTTTTCCAGAAACACATTGGCAGGATAATTTAAACACAGTTTTAAAAATAACTTGTATGTATTAAGACAGAGAAATGTGTCCAGAAAACAAAGTGCTAGGGGAAAAAAAAAGAAAGCAGCTGTATTTTATGACAATACAGTTTAAAGCCATCAAATTATTTATGGAATAAATATAAATTAGAACAAATTAAGATAATGTAAGACATCCAAAAATGCTATTTAAATGGTTGTAATAGTATGTACATCTTTTTGTAACTTCAGATTTGTGTATGTTCATTCAAACTCACATTTAATTGTTTTGTTAATCTTATATTAGAAATATAACTTCAACTGATATTTCTCTTAATATTTTTAATGTAGCAGAATACGTAGGGAACTAATTTTATGCAATATGATAACACAAGCTGAGTACTCTTTTACATTAAGTAGAGGAAAATATAAATCCTTTTAGCCACTCTGTTGGGTTTCTGAGATATGTTAGCCACCTGTTCACTCTCGTAACTCTCAATGTCTATGCCTGCCAGGCTTTTCACCTACTTAACTGTTCCTTTTTCCTTCAAATCGTTGACCCTTCTCTCTTCAACTCTTGGTATTTCCATTTCTCTATCTTTGCATAATGTACAGGATGTTATTTGTAATCTGCTCAGCAAAAATGGTGTTCCTCATTGTTGTGTGTGCAGCTTGTTCTGAATTTTAGACAATATTATCAGTAATTCGTAAAAAGAGCATAGAGAGGATTATAGTGCGTTACTTATAGCACAGCATTGATAGATCCTTATTGATGGGCATTGAATAATACTGAAAAAATAATGTAATTTATTTCAGTTTAAGATACTAGGTCATTATTGTTTTTCATCTGACATGCAAATCTGGATGATAGACCTTTTACAGCATTGTCCCATATATTAAAAGGAAAAGTTACACGGGGAAAGTATAGAAAGTGTAAAAAACCTTCCAATAGCCTTCTATTATATAAAATATGATGGATCTAATTCTAGTAGTGCTACTAATACTACTGAACAAGAGGTGATCACAAATATCTAGGTCTTCAGTCATTTAGGATTTTACGGATTAAAACTAACTGCATAAGCTCAACCATCACCCAAGCAGGAAACAAGTGCAGATAGTGTACTACTCAGGCTATAAACCTGTTTGTTAGAAAGTGGGTATTCTGCCGCAGAACTCTTATCCAAGTGATCTACTAAAGGGTATACCTAAAGGAACTAGATCTACAGAGAGATAAATATTTAACTGTTTCATTCGTTGTGGAACAGATTTGTTAATAAATTGTATGCCATAGGTAGAAATGAGGTATCTTGTTCATTTAAATATTTCTAATGATCCATGACCTTGGAAGAATGTAAACATATGACAAAAGCAATACTAGGCAGGTGGTGTTATCACTGTCTGAACAGAATAAGTACAAACAGAACAGAATAATTACAGTCAGTCTCACTTTATTTCTTGCATTGTCTGGAAGCTAAAGAGAAGCAATTCTGCTCTAATAATGTTTCGCCAATTACCACTAAAAATCAGCATTCTGTGATCAAAGTTAACAAATTCCAGAAAGTGAGGTGGGTATAGAATATGAGAGAAAGCAAAAGAAAGAAATAGAGAAACAACCATGATAGATTCACATACGGTAGCTCACGCAGCTAAATACATTCTCCCAATTTGTTAATGTAGTATGGAATTTCTTTATAGGTATTTCTTAATAGGTAACTGTGGAATACAGCTATGTTAAAATAATAATATTCATCTGTTAAAATAACTACTCAGTAAGTCTTTATTCTTCTCTAAGCTACAAATGTTTCAGTGCAACTGGTGACTGGAGATATAAATCCTACAAATAAAGATGTACTGTAACAAAAATCTAAAAGACAAAATTGTAATTGAAATGGAAACATTTTCAAATAACACTTGTTCAAGTATCCTTGAGAAGCACAGGATGTCAACCCTAAGAATTTTGAAGTAATTGATAATATTAAAAAAAAATTGCAGTTAAAAAAAAGGTAGTTTGATGGGGCCACAGTAGATTATTTTTGGTTGTTTTTAAATTGGGGGGAAGGATATTTTTACTGTAAAAGGGGCTATAAATTTCAATCTTCTGTAAAAATAAATCTGAAATTCTCATACAATATGAATCTAGAAACAGGGGTATCAATCTAGAAATGAGGAAATGAAAGCAAATTAGTCTTAGCCCCTTGATTAAAAACCATGATAATGCTAAAACTGAAATAGGTATAAATCTAGCATCAGTGTAATCAAGAAAAACAGCAAATATTAAGATTAGGTTATATTAGACAAAAACAAAACAGAAATATAAATGTTGTAGAGATCTTAATGTCCAAACTCACAGGGTCAGGCGTACATGACCTTGCATATGTAACTATAAGAACACGCAGATGTTCCCAGATGGTTTGTAAATTTAAAGAAGTATGCATATTCAGGTCAAGAAGCAACAAGATAATGTCCACACTTTTACAAATTCAAGTCTTTTGAACATATATTATGGAAAAAGGAATAATTAAAAACATTAGGACCAATACTGTGTGGCTCTTTCTTTGACTGTGGCCTTAAGTAGACTCAATATGACAGTTTACAGTATTTAGCCATGACTTTCATTAACTCAAGAATGTGACTACTGTTTAATGTCTAGGTGAAACATTATCCTTCTTTACTACTGTTTTCTTCTGCTCATGAAGAAATCTGCTACTGATTCTCCTTTCTCAACTTTTATCCTTCTTTCACAGCATGTTTTTAAATGCCCACCATACTTTAAATGGTATCACAAAACAATCCAACCTGATTCAACTACCATCTTTCTTCCCCATCTATAATTAGCATGGAGGGAAAAAAAAGGAAATAGCACTAGAAAGTGTTTTCCTAGTGAAATAAGTAATTTTTTATAACAGATCTAACTATGCATGCTATCAATTGACTACCATCAGTTTCCTAATTGTTTGATTTTTGTTGTTCACTTCTCTTTCACCAGAAAATGGGATTCTTGTTTGTTACTGCTTCGTGAAGCATTAAAGTGCTAATTGCTTTGGATCTGATTCACAGTTGGGATTAATTTTTTTTTTTAGAACTTGCAATGACAGCTGAAAACAATAGTTTTTTTTTTTAAAAGTGATGATAACATTAATCAAACATTTCATGAATGTCATTGTAACTCTCTTTGTGA
Source organism: Gavia stellata (assembly GCF_030936135.1). Lineage (NCBI taxonomy): Eukaryota > Metazoa > Chordata > Aves > Gaviiformes > Gaviidae > Gavia > Gavia stellata. The sequence goes on from NC_082600.1 coordinate 36,276,589, forward strand.
AGCCATACTTTGTTTACACTTGGGATACTTTTTTTGTATTTTTATTAGAAGTATTTGTTGGAAACACTGTCTAGGGAAGAAAATATATTTATTATAACTTTCTACCCACACTATACAGCACCATGACTCACACACAAATAATGAAAAACTACAAAATTAACTCCCTATCAGTTTTCAGAACTCCATAAAACTTCAGTACCTGCTAGTTAAGGTACTGAGGAGCTCTAAAGGTAACACAGAGCTATAAAATTAATTCCTAAATCCAAGTCACTCAATCACTTAACTTAAATACTTTCCTTATTTTGCATATAAAGGAGACCAGTCCATAATAACTTTAAAAAATGCAGACCAAGTTCAATCAAAATTTAGAATCATATTCTCATCCCTCAACTTAAATTATGGTAAGCCTTACCACATTTTCAGCAAAAGAAGTTATAAAATATATTTTTGTTAATGACTGCTGTTATCTGCTATGTATATCCTTTACAAAGACTCTGCTTTGAAGACATACCAATAGCCTTACTGATATTCAGAGCTTTACAGAAGTTATCTCAAAAGTAGTAGTTTACCTTTAATTTGCTCTTTCTCCTCAAGGAGTTCCTCCTCCTGTTTTATTTTCATCTAATAATAAATATTTATTGTCAGTGTTTAGTGGAACATTGAAGATCCAAGACAAGTCAGCAAGAGCTTGTCATCTTTGGGTTTGTTTTTTTCACTTTCCTAGTAAGAAGACACTCTGTACTAACAAGGTTTAATTCTTAGAGTGACACCTTACAATCACAATTTTCTGGACGTGAAGGTCTATATGAATAGTGGACATGAAGGTTTTATGCTAGCAGAAGGAAACAGTATCTTTGCTAGTGCAGAGTACAAGTATGTTCAGACTTCACAGTGACCAGACACCTTCTGTATATAATCAAGGACCTCACAACAGAAATACATATTTATATTTTGCTTTGATTTCCTATGATATATTCACATAGAAAATTATCATGTATTTCTTGGTAATAGCACATGTTTTATAACAGGGTTCTTGGCGGGGCAAGACTGAACAAGAATAATTAGGTAAAAAGACCCTTTTTAAGAACAGTTCATACACAATTACATATTAAATAGAAGCTTTCAAAACCAGCTGGCTGAGAATTTGTTTCGGTTGTATCCAAAGCAAAGGGCAATTTGGCAAATCAAGTGGGCTATTGAAAACCCATTCATTTAGGGGGAAAAAACCCCAAACAAACCCACAAAACATAAAAAGCTTCTGCACGATAAAAAAGCCCAATCAGAGTCATAATCCTTGACAATGATCAATAACATGTTTTCAGAGACCTTCAACTTACTATAAATGTTTCTGAGACAACCAGCAATAATGTATACTGTCTCTCTGATTAAACTTGCTGGACTGGGACCTTAATATTGGTAATATTTATAATATACTTCTCTTTTACAGTGAAATTTTATATTTCTCCTCTTATTATACCAGCTAGTGGAAGTATTTTACAGAGGCACAATTATCCTAGGCATTACTTTAAATAAAGAAATCCTCTTGCAAATATAATGTATACTTCCTGCCCTGTAAACATGTATATATTTAATTTATTTACTATGGGTGATCCCACTGTACAAATCTTTGAATGGCTGCCTCCTTTAAGTCATATAAGCATTATACTAACAAGAATTCGATATTTTTTTTTTTTTTTTTTTTTTTTTTGAGATCTCTGTGGAATTATCTGGAGGACTGAGACAGAAATAACTAGCTGAGACTAATCCTCAGGTACTAGTGAGCAATAAATTCACATCAACTATTTAGAAATTCCTGTGACTATCACAGATTTTTTAACAATTGCTGAATCACAATTCTTTCTTTTTTTTAATTAAAAACTCTAGTTTCAAGAACTCCATATTTACTGAGAATTGTTTAAATTTTATTTTTGAACAGCACTTTAACTTGGGGGACGTATTATTTTAAACACTTGTTGTCAACACTAAACTTCCTGTGAGAAGATATATAAGGCCTCTGAGCCTTGGACTGGAGGATCGTTCCGGGAAAGTACTACCCCAGTAGCAATTATGAATTAGAACATTTTAACTCTTCATTGTTATACCCAGTGTGCTAACAGAAAAAGAACACAGAAGATTAATTGCTAAGGAGAGACAAAGGCAAGTCCTGCACCCATAGTACGTGGTTGGCTTTACCTTTAGTCTTTTACAGATTACAGCAGCTGTCTTTATTTCATCTCCAAAAGCCATAACCTTTGTTTGGCTGCAGAGCTCATTCATGAGAGTCTGGGCCAAAGTTTGTCACATTTTGAAGACTCTATCTTATTTCCCACTAACCTCTCTTATTTCAGCCTGCAGTGGTTTCGAACCTTTCTACGCAGGGTTCAGAAGGAGACTGAACCAAATCTGAGAGGAGTGAGGTCCACTGAGGCAGCACAGCATCAGCTACCCCAGATTTGCTCCCTCTGTTCTCTTAGGCAGCTCACTGGGGAAGGTAGCGTTTAACTATGCTCGTAACAGTCAAGTAACCAAGAATTTCCTTTTTTTTATTATTATTACACATTTATAGATGGCAGGTCAAGCTACCTCCTGTGAAGCCACAGCTCCCAGAGCAGTCTGGCCTGGCAGTCTTTCCCTCAGCAAGCAGGGGACTACCTGGCTCCGTGGCTGGGAGGTCACCTGCAGAATGGCACCCCCTGAGCACTGCTTCTGGACCTCTGACAGCCCAGAACGTCATTATTTTGAGCATAACAGCAAGATCTCTCTGTGCAATTTGGATCAAGTTGCCAAGACCAATGCTGTCTAATAGCACAGAGACTTCACAAACTTAAGTACATCTAATTAAGCACATGCTTCTTCAGCATTTCTTCAGGGACCCGTTCGGACCTGCCTGTGGCCAGCCCAGCCGACACTGGCAGCCTCGCCTTGTGCTGGGTAGACCGAAATGGTCCTTTGCCTCCCTAACTCCTGCTGGGCCCATTGGAGCACTCTGTGGGCGGCAGCCACCATCTCCCAGTGGACAATGGAGCCAGGGGAGAGTGGCGCTCCGGCCTCCCTCAATGCCTCCGCCGCTCTGTCCCGCTCTCGCTCCCAAGTCCTTCCCCCGAATCCCTTTCTGCTTGGGGGAGGGGATGAGATCTCTATATGCTTGATTGAGGAACTGAAGTGATTCTGCTTTCCTGGAAAGAAGGGAAGGAGATGGGAAAAAGACAGGGCAGTTTCTTTCACCAGTGCCCCAAGTCTCGTTACTCTGTTCAGATCACAGAAGTACCTGGGTTCCCTCTGCACGACTACTGCAAAAACAGTTAGTTATGTTTGCTTGTAACTCATCACAGGATCTGCTGAGGGTGAGGGGGGAGCCTTAGAAAAGCAGAACAAGGTTCAGCTGTTGAAGCTGGGGGAGTCAAGGGGCACGTAGTGTGTGGGAAGGCTGGGGTCTGCACTTCTTAACGCCTTCTTAAAACAAATAAATACTTACACATATAAGCGTCTTAAAACAGGCTTTCTCAAGGGTCATGTAAGAGCACTACCTGGTTTCATGAAGAGAAACAAAAATGATCTAGAAAATGTAGCAGAGGAAAGGTGCGTGCAGTCCTGAAACAGCAGCTGCAGTCTTGAGCAGAGCTCAGGGTCTCCAGAAATGCAATGAGTAAAAAGCTGGGGGGAAAAGCAAAGTTTGTCTGTACTATTTAGAAAATAGCTTCTTGGTTGTTGTTGTTTTCTCCCCTCAGTTGCTAGATTTAGCAAATAATACTGTAAAGTTAGGTGAGATTATTTCACTTCTAAATAATTATACATTTTTTTAAAAACAGTTTTGAGGTATATCAACTAAGAGTTAAAAAATAGGAACAAACTTCGCAGACACTTTGAACATTTTGAATGGTTGTGGTAATCATGGACTGCTAGAATTTTGTGGGACCTGATATGAGACTGCATTGTAATGGGAGAGAGATCCAACACAAAATAAGAGTATTAGAACACACTGTTTTAAAACTAAAACAAACACAGATCAGACTGCAAATTTTGCCAGGGATGATGTAATGATAGGTGTCCCTCTGAGAAAACAGAGTGATTTGGTTCCAGCTATTAAGCAATAAAGGAATTTGGAGATCTTTCCCTTTCCTTTGCCTGTATATTGTTTAATCTGTTGTAAAAAAGAAACAACTCTGACCTTATTTTGTGATCTCTTAATTTGTCATTCTTTTTAACCACCATCCAGTATCATGGATCTCAAAACATTCTGTGCTCAAGGTGAGATACACTGAACTTAAGGGATTAATTTGATTTGACAGAATAGTGAACTACTTGAAACAGATCACACCATTTCCTTGTCCTAATTTTTTCTTTTGACTCTTTATTAGATGCCTTAACATAATTTTTGAACAGTTTTCTTTGTTGACGCTAATTAGACCATATAATAATCTGAGTGATGGTGGTCTTCTATACCTGGGCTAATACCTGTTCTTACCTAAGCTCTAGCTTTAGCTAGGCACTGCTTTATCTAGAGGGCAATGTTCTCTTAGTAGTTGATTAAAGTTAATATATTCCTTTTCTCATATCCAATACATAAATGTAAATTATTAAATTACACATTTCTAGAAGAGCACTCATGCCTAAGTTAATCCAAAGTAGTAGATGAAAGTAGAAATTCCTTTTTTTTTTTCATTTTTAGCCTCTTTCTTTCAGATTTTGACTCCTGTATCTTGGAAATAGTTGGAAGAGTTAATTGCATAATTGGTTTCTAATTTTCCCAAGAGGTCATATCTAATACTTTCAGAATCTTGTTACAAAAGTTAATTAAAGCATCTCCAGCCCATTTTCATTTGCTGCAACACTAGTAAGATTAATACATTCAAAATGTCTAAGCTACAGTTGAGAGAAAGCATAGATTAACAACTTGTGCCAAAGCCTCGTATTTGATTATTAAATCACCTATTGAAAGCTGTGGAAAATAAACAACAAAACTTGAAAGTAAAACCAAGTAAACAAAAGAGGTGACATAAATTGGAATATGCATAAAGGAGAAGTGAGAAAGACTATGTCTAAAATACGCAGCAATTACTTATCAATAAGCTTGGGCTATACCAAAAGGCACTCAGTGCAGCACAATTCACTTTCTCTATGGGAAAAAGTTTTTAGGCTTCTTGTTTTTTAATCATTAAGAAGTGAGGCAGCACTTCCGTGAACTCTTTGCAGGTAATAGAAGATTTACAATTGAACCAAAGGAAAGTATGAAAGAAGCACAGAAATTTTTGATGAAAATAGTTAGGAAATTTTGTTACTGCAATAGTTATTTTTTAAGGAGAAAGAATGGGAGAAAGTAGAGATACAGATTAATTTGTTCTTAAAGCTGTAAAACAGAATCTGGCCTTCTAATGGTTATTTAGAAGGGAGTTCAGTAGCTTAGAGGAATTGTTGAGAAGCTACCAATGGTAGAAAAGGGCCATTAGCAATTGGTCAAGCGAAGGCTTCTTAGGCCTTTTCTCACAATGTGTCACATGCAGCATTTGTCTTGGATATCTCTGTCAGGTTTTCGCATTCACTAGCAAATTGTTTCCCTACCACATATTTTCATTTTTTGTATTTACTGAGCAGAATCTGTGAGACTTGCACAGATCAAATAGTGTAACTGGGGTTTTTTTATGCAACTTAAGTAAGAAGAATAATCTGCGCGGGCAGTTCAAGGCTTGCATGCACTTGTTGAACAAATGTTGCCAGCAGACAAATCCTTTCCTATGTAATTATGGAAACACAATTAAAGACAGGTAGAGAAGGAGACCTCTGGTGGAGGAAAAATACTCAAGAACAGGTTTGTTGCACTGAAAAATTAGGAGATGAAAAACAGTAAGGCAGGAGAAGCTGGATATTTTACAAGCCCTAGATATGGCTCATTTCAAAATACAGCTGTAAATCTTAGCTCCCATTAGCATTCCTTCGACTACCATTATGCTTACCTCATTTTTGTTGCTTTCTTGAAATAAGGCTGTCAAGATTTCTGATCCTGGAAGTCCAGAACAAGTTGAGACATGGAATAAAAAACATACCTAGGAGACAAAATTGGTTTAGATAATGTTACTACAAGGCTTTATAATTCTGAGACTCAAATATGAAGTCTCTTAAATTTCTATGCCAGTATCGTATTATTTGCAATTCTTTTTTTCTCAAATGCCAGGTCACGTAGTTTGTTACATGGACAGCTGGCATTTTGATCAGTATGTGCAGATTTGTAACAGAAATAAATGAAAATGTTTGAAGGCACCAGAAGAAATGGCAAAACAAGGGTTAAAATAATGGCCTGAAATAATAACAACAATAATAAGGAACACTGTTCCCAGTGGTCCACCGATTTCAGAATAAAATTTTATTTCACAACCAGAAAGCCTGTTCTCTCATAGGAGGTTAGTGCTTGTCAGCAGACTCTACAGCCTGACAAGAGGAGCATCGTAACAAGGTTGCAGAATATGGCGGCATATGCTCTTCCTTGTCCTGTTCGCCTACCAGGAAAATACATTCAAACCTACTTTTCAGACAAACAGAAGAAAACACACAATTAACAGCAATCTTGCCTAAAAAGTCTGTTGGTAACCTACTGCATTGTTGCCGATTAAGAACTTCAGGGATGTGATAAAGACTTGATAGCTGGCATCCCTTGTCCTCAGCAATGTATATAAGTGATTGTGCCCAGGCTGCTTGGGCACACCTATCTTGGAGCTTGTATGTGAGTGTGAATGAATGAAATCTACGAGAGCTCAAGCGTGTTTATAAAATAAACTTTAGAAAATTCTGTAAATAAATAATGCTAAGTAAAAACTTGCAGTGAATTTTGTTACACAAATTTTTCTATGAGGAAAACAACCTCAACCCATTAGTAGAAACATGGAAAGAATAGGCAATGATTTAAAAAATTAGGTGTGTCATAACTAAATTTCTTATCAAAGTTTTATGAAACATTACCTTTAGAAGCATTAAAGTTGCTAGGACTACTGAATGATGATGGTTGGTTGCAAAATTATTAAGATTAATTCACACATAGCCATTTTCATCCTTATACACGAATGGTCACTGCATTCAGATTCTTCAATTAAGATCTTCCCAGTTAAGGTACAAATAAAACCAAGTTTGCTATTTAACAAAGATGGAAGTAGTGTTGTGCAGAATGCCTAATATTTCTAGCTGCGTCTCCAGTCTCCGGTACTGCCTCACAATTATGTAGTGTGCATTCCCAGTGTTAGAAAATAGCTTGGGGAAAGAAACATGATTCTGTTGAATGATCACAACAAATGGTGGTTGCAAACGGACTTCCACGCTGTGACTATACTTTTAGAATTTATTATGGACACTTTGTCTGATTAGCAAAGCCAGTAGGGTGTAATTTCTTTGATGGAAATTGGTCTTTAACTTCTAAAAATAACTAAGCCAGATATTTATGCAGAGCTTTATAAAGAAATGCAAAAGTATATGTAGAAATACCCATTATTTCTAAATGTAACATTTTTACAAACAAGCATTAGATCTTCTAGGAGCTATTCTGTAACCTCTGCACCTATACTCCGTATATTCTAAGTATGAAGTAACTGGGCCTGTAAGTACCCTGAGAATTTTAACCTAGCTCCTGTAGATACTACTGGATCTGTGCATCCAGACCTGCTGTAGCTGGAGACGGGCATTCCCTCAGCTCCAGTGGGTTTGCAACTGAGCTTTCAGCTACGCTAGTTTGGAAACAGTGGCTTTGCTTAAGGCATCACACTTCCTCTACACATCCGGCTACAAACCTGAGAATGCTCTTAGAAACAAACGCAAGATGAGGGATACCGAAAGTAAATACTCCTGCAACACAGCACTGGGGTGGGTTTTCTTCCCCTTTCTCCTATGTACATGAGCTGGAATGAGCTCGAAAACGAGCGTACAAGATGGCGACGAGGCTTGCAGCGGTCACGCGGCGCCTCCGTGAGGCCGCTCCGCCAGCAGGGGTCGTCGGTGCTGCTTGGCCGTAGGACGGGCCGGGGTAGGGGCGGGAAGGCGGGAGGTGTGTGGGAGGGCGGGCGCTCTGGAGGAGATGCTGTTGTTGGGGCGGGGAGGGAGAGTCGTGGAAAGTCTTTAAACGCGATAGAAACTGATGAAGAAAAGAGAGGGACGGTGCTCCAACGAGGAAGGTGAGTGAGAGGTGGGGTGACAGCTAAGGGACGCAAGGAGGGGGAGAAGCACGAGGCAAAAGGGGTGAGGGGAGGAGGCTGCTGCAGCGGGGGGGGGGGGGGGGGGGGGGGGCAGTCTGGAGGTGGCAAGAGCAAGGGGCAGAGGGGAGCTATGCAGAAAGATGAGTTTGCCCCGTGAAAGTCACCATAGCAAAGATGAAGTGTGGAAGGGAAGGTCGGTACAGGCTCACAGGTGGTGCAAGCTTTCAAATAGTTTTGGAAAAGAAAAAACATAGCAAGAGGAGGCTCTAAGAAGTGTGTGTTCATAATGCCTCAGAAGACACCTAGGCTTTCCTCCCCTCTTCTGCCAGTTACCAGGTGGCAATTCAGTGCATTCTCTGAAGAAGAGGACTGAGGACCTGGAAAACAAGGGTACATGGAAATACAGAAGGAGCAGAAATGAGATTTGGGGTGGAATTGCTGAGGTCTTAGGTAAGCCTGAGTAGGTTGCAAGCGGAAAACCAAACAGGGTATTGGCAGATAGTTGTGTGAAGGTGGAGGGAGGAGAGGGGGTATTACATCTCAAACTAGCTTCACATTACTTGTAACACTGGAGGGCTGCAAGGGTGGAGGGGTGTTAGTACTCCCTTGTGGGAATGAAGAGGTGAGAAAAAGAAAGTTGTTCCAACAAGGGTGGATCAACAAAGGATGTGAGTTAACGGGCGCTAAAAGCCCCTGTTCTTTGTGGGCTGGGAAATTCGACTGAAAACAGAAAGTAAGCAGGAGAATAGAGTTTTTATGTTAGTTTGTATATGTGAAGGAATGATACTTTAAAAATTACAGGAAACTTCCATGTGGATGATGTTGAAGACCTGGTTATGTAAAGGTTGTATGTGTACTATGTTACTATGTACAGTACTTTATGCCATTTCCTTAGTATGGCTTCTGTAGTACTTGAATTTAATTGTGGACCTATAGTAAAATTAAAAATACTGCACGTGGCTTTAGAAGAAAGCATTCGCTACGTTAAACTTAAAATTGCAATCCTTCAGTGCCCCATGTGTAAAGTGTTTTTTGATGTCACAATGGTGTTGCATAACATTTCCTTCATTTGTTTTATAGGCAGTTCTATGTATAAATATTTATTTGTTCCAGATTCTTTTACGAGTGCATGTGAGGAAAAAGATGTGGTTTTTTTAATTTAGTGTCTTAAAAAGTAGAAGTTGGAATTCTTTACTGAATTAAATGCAAGTCTCGTTTAATTGATTTTTTTTAACTTCTTTATATTACTAGTAATGCCAAGTTTGTTTTTAAAAAAGACTAGCGATTTTGTACAGCTGAATTGTAGTTACCGCATACAACTGTTCAAATACAGCTTTCGGGTTTTGAAATACCGTATTTGTAGGTTCGCAGGAGGTAGACGTTTTTGTGAGGAGACTGTTGCAGCAGATTTGCTGTGTTCTATTACATTTTCTGAAGTATTTTCAAATGCTTCAGAAAATATTTCCAAAATTTCTGGCAGTGCCAGAAACAGGCAGCAGGGCTGAACTGGCCTTTACTTTGACATAGCAGTCCTTACATAACTTTCTAATTTTATTTGCAAATCTAGTATAAATGTTTATATATGCTTTGAATTTATGTGGTTGTCCAATTTCAGTTAGGTCTAACTAGAAATGGCAAGATAAAGACCATTATGGTTTGAATAAATAATGATTGTATATTTGGTATACCCAGAAATGATACCTGTTTATGTGATACACAGTCTAATTATTGTATGTCTAATAAGCTAGAGTAAGGTTATGGACACTTAAAATTTGTAAGACTGTACTGTCAGCATGATATATAATGCAATTTGGATTGTATAGTAATATTCAGGTACATAATTCTGACATGAAAGGCATTCAAGATACAGTATATTCAAAATCGGTTTTGACTCTTAATCCCTTCCTATGACCTTCCTAAAGAACCATTGAACCAAGATGGTAAAATGTCATTTGCAGATATTTTTCTTTTTAAAATTACACATGAGTGATTCTAATTCACTTTGGGACCAGATTCCAGAAAAGTGAATTGACCGTTGGAATAATGGTACTTAGTATGTCAGTCTGGCCTTACTTTTCAATCATTGATTTTAGCATTCGGTGTATGTAAATGAACACTCAGAATGCAGTCTTGCTGCTGGCTGCTTTCTTAAATATGCTAATTATTAATTTTTTTATTACTGACTTTTTTGTATAATTTGTAATATTTTATGCATCAGTTGCTCTTGCCAGCAGTCATGGCCGTCAGTGCTAGCTCATTATCATCTAAGTCAATGATAATTTCATAAAATACGAAAATAATCTAACCAGTAAGAATTCTATTGTCACTTTTACTGGATTTTACTATTGATTTCAAGGTTGTAATTTGTTACAGGAGGTGCTGTGCTTACTGAGTGTATCTATAGCTTATTTTGGGCTTGTTTGTCTGTTGCATGATTGTTTGCAATTATGGTGGACTCAACTTCATAAGCATAAGAACTCACCTCTCTTTATATTTAAAACAATTTATCTAGCGTAGTTTGTTTCAGAGTAACTTATCTGTTGTCATGTATGGTTCCAGGATCTTATGTGTGGGTGGGTAGGTGTGTTTTTTTCTGTATTTTACAATCCCTCCACCCCATCTTCCCCCCAGCAAAACTGTCTGAATGTTTTTTCTGTACCACAGAAAAATCTGATGAATGCTACTGATGATAAGCTGTATAATGCATATTCCTCTTGTTTTAAAGACTTTCAAGGTAGGGGGTTTTTTTGATACAAAATGATGTATTCCTTCCAGGCACTCTGGTTTATAAAAGAAAGATACTTCTTTTCCATAAAATATCTTTATTTATTTTGTAACATAAGGTATTGTATATAAGGAGCTATCTTTCCTTGCAATTCCTGGAAAATTAAAACAGAAAAGGCTTCCAGTGCTTTCAGATAATGGCTTGTGCGTGTTTTCCTACTTTACATAAGATTTTCTTCAGAAATGTTCTTCTTTAGTGTGTATTGCTATTTAAAAAAAAGCGAAAAAAATCTTGCACTTTATTTTGGTTTCATAACTAATGGGAGATTTTTTTCATTCCTTTTGCTTTGTCCTTTATAACTCTTACTGATTGAGAACTCTGTGCTCTTTGTATAGTTGTAAAATGTATCTAGGAGAATTCATGTTACCATTGTGTCAGTTTAAGTCTTGTGCTTTATGGAGGTATGACATGGCATAAGACAGATCTGGATTAAAGAGGCTAGAAACTCGGCTATGTGTGGAATTGAAGTCAATTAAAAAAACCAGACATACTTGTGCACATGGAAATTGCAATCTGTAACCACACTTACGCATGGAGTTTCTTTTCTTTTCCATGTAGTTTCAAAGATTGAATTCATATGTACTTTTTTGTGAACAGGAAGTAGGTATATATCAGAATATAATTCTGTTCCTTTGAAGTCTAATAGATCTATTTCATTATTAGCATCTTTTATGCTAAGCGCTTTCCCAAGCATGTGGATTCCCCCACATAGTTTGTAAACTTTATAATCTGAAACTTTTGATGGTACATGATAGATTAATAAAAATGACAATTGAGAGATGGTTGAAATAATAGTAGAGACCCATCTGCTTTCATGAATTATTCACATCCATCTCAGTAGTCAGAGCTTGTCAAATTGTACCCCATAATGTCAAATTATATACTATGACATACAAAACTCACGGTTGGCTTTTGGTGAGAGGGTGTTCTGAGAAACTTGAAACTAGGCACAAGTCAGCAAAGCTACCAAGGGTTGGATCTGAAGCAGGGTGCCAGGGAATCAAGAGGACGTTCATGTTGTGCATTCTAAAGCTCATTTGGTCATATTAGTAATGTTTATATAATAAGGAAGTGATTGGTGTGTAATTTTGGTCATTAGGAACAACTGACCTAGCATGGGGCATAGTGCTGCTCAGTTCTTAATTAATAATTATAATACTTCAGGATTGTTAAGAGATATTATTTTAAGTTGCAGTATTTGTGAGTGAAACTTAAAGTACGTTCTCTGAGGCTCCTTGGAAAAGCAAAACAGAACTACATTGCCGACTGTTCTTATACAATATACAATTCATAAGAAAGCAAGCCAGCCATAAATACAGGCATCAATTAATAAAAAGGGAGATGTATGAAATAGGCAGTAGGAGACCCAGAAGCATAAGGGATTAGAATGTCCAAAATACTACAGATAAGTATTAGTGTTGGGGAGTAGGATACTATAAACTTACATTGTAAGTTTCTCTGGTTCCTATCCCAGTCACAGCTGTCCTTTCTTCTGAGCATTTTTCTGGAATTGGTATTTGACTAGGATTAATTTGTGATACAGCAAAAATTACTTGCAATAGAAACTATGCATTTCTTAGAATCTAATTCTTTCTTATGCTACTGTGAGATTTCAAGCTGAACTGGCTTTATGCGGAGTCACGTCAATGGAAAATATGAAATGATTAAAGATGTTCAGTATTTTCAGTAAATGACCATAAGTGATTTTCTCTAAGGCAGAGTGTGTATTAACACACTGTTAATTCTCTTTAGAGGAGGAGTGAATATTGAAATATTCCATGGAGTTTAATAATGTGGATTAACATTTATATAATCATTTTATATACAGTAATTAAGTATTTATGTAGAAAAGCTCTGAGAAGAGGAAGGTAAATCAGAAACCACAGTAGATCCAATGGAGAGTGCCTGCACAATTGCCTCAGAGGAAGTCCAAAAACAGTATTGGGAGACTTATTTTACCAGTCACAACTGAACAACACAGCTGAATACAAAGTACTGTATTATACAATCTTTTCATATTTAGCTGTTCGGATTAGAAGAATTATAGTGAATGTATTGACAACAATTACAATGGTCTTGCAGGTAGTTAGCAGCTACAAAGCATTGAGATTTGCCGAGAAATTAGTTATTTGTATAGTTGCAGCTCTATAATTAGCTGATATAGTCTTGACATTTTATGGTGGTAATTCTATAACTACAGGGTAGATGCAAGAGAAACTAATTACATGCTAACTCTTAATGCTGTCATGTTATATTTTGATAATTCATCATTTGACCTATGTCAGTACTCTGTATTTAGGACAGTCAGCACTCAACATTGCTACTTCAGAACTTTTTTCTGTCTCGGTACTTTGGAAATGGTTAGTCGTGCTTTTATTGTAACCAAACTGAATTTGTGCCATGTTCTGTTGGCTGATGAACTGCAATTTTTTTGCATAAGCTCCAGGTTGTTCATAATGTGTTGCTGTAGGCACTTTGGTAAAATCATAATTTAGTTTCAGTGAACTCCGTTCAAAACATTGAAAATCCCTCATTAAAATTTCCTAATTGATCATTAAAACAGTCTATATTCATATGCTTACAGAAGATTAGTGCTGAAACTATCATGCTTGATCTATGCCAGATGGATAAGATTTTGGGAATATATGACAGGAAAACACAGACATTTCAAGAATAAAGCAAGCTTAAAAATACAGGTTTGTCCATATTACATACACAAGAAACTTGGTGGTTTGGAGCAGAAACATGAAATTCGGTATTGGTGTCATTTTGAGATCAGGAATGTTTTTTGTTTTCCCGGAGATAATCTCATCATATCTTGTAACTTTTTATGAGTTATAAGACACAAAACCAGCATTTCTACTTACTCGGTCTAATTAATTAAATTCTTATTCTGCTTAAGCAAAATCTTGTAGTCCTGGTGGTCTACACCATGTAAGCTCTAATTTATTTGCTATTCCAAGTGTTGGCTTTAAGGACCTAGTCTGAATTAAATCTATGTGTGATGTTCAAGTGAAATATATTTTCCTGTTCACTCCCCGAGCCCCAGTTCCAAGGGGAAATACACTGCACTGAATGAGTTTTTTGAAGTCTTGCATTTGGTGTGGGAATAGTGCCTTGTGTACAATAATATGTTATTGTTGTATTGTGATGGGAACTGAGGTGGAAATTATGACCAGCGAACTACGTCTGCTAGTGTTTGTGAGCTCTGCTTGGGCCACCTAGAACTGGTGATTTTGGAGAGATGTAGAAAATCTTTGTTTTGGCAGACTTAAGTCATCTGGCATTGGAGTCACTGTGTTTTTGGAAACAAGAGAAAGTCCTACTCATGTATTGGCATTTTAGGTGAGGAAGAAACTTGTCAGCATACTTTTTCTTTGGGTTTTTTTTCTTTCTTGAAGAAAAATGAAGAAGGTGCAATGTCAAAGTTCATAGCACCATAGACTATAGTAAAAAGTGTGTTGCGTAATCTAGAATAAAATTGGAAATGACACTCCCAATGTCTAAGGTTAAAATAATGTGAATGGTTATGCTTACCAACTTAAGTCACAGACGACTTTTTTTTAACTTTATACCACCAGATGGCAATCTAACATAACATTTTGATCATTGGTGAAAGAATGAGTTTTGAGCATCTGTTCGGAGATACTGTCCTTTCCTCATTGTGAATTAAGTAGTGTTGAAGTTGCTTGGAAAGTCACTGAATTAGGTGTTACAAGCAGTACTGATACTATGATATGGATTTGGTAACACTATAATACACTTTATTCTTTCTGTATTCATAAAGAATTGCATCAAAGATTGCCTCAACTTTTAAAAACAAAATGAAACTTGGTGCTATATAACAAAGCATCGACATAGGATATGCAGAAAGCCCCAACAAAAGTAATTTTCAAAAGAACAGGGAAAAATGTAGATGGAGTTTGGAAATAATGTAAATTAATAAAACCATTCTGTCTTTAAATTAATCAGGCTAGTAATCTTCTGATGAAGGTTTTCCTCAACTTGACTAAGATCCTACATTTTCCACTGTAAATTGTAATTTAATTCCTCTAGAATAAATTAAACAAAACAAACTAAAACTTGTTAAGTGCAAATTCACAGGAGTAGTTTTCTGTGAATGGAATGTTAACTTGTACTAAGTGCCTAGTGTTTGTGATCTGGACAAGTAGTTGGCTGCCTTAATGCATGGCTGAAAATAGCCAACATAACAAATTTGAATACTTTTGTGAAGTTTTTGTAAAGGAAACAACATGTTTCTTTTAATGGCTTTCAAAAAACTATTTATACATATTTTTTTACTTAAGTGAAGCATAAAGAATGCAGAGACATGTCAGTCTTTAAGCAGCATCTAAATTTTAGCACTTAGGCCTGTAATTACCAGTGGAGAATACCATTTTGACTCCCCATCCAACAGACACTTAGGTAACTGATATTACCCATGCTTTTGAAAATGCCAGCATGCATGTGCTTACCATTACATCTTTTGTAAATATCTTCTACTAGGTATTTGATCTGTCTTTGGTGGTGTAAGTCAATTTTCAGGAAGGTGTAATACATACAACAAAAAGTGATTTAGATGCAGGCATTCCTTTGTTACAGCAGGATAATTGTTTAGTTCCTTTTGTAAAATTCATGTTACTATTTTATTGCCAGGCTACTGCCACAATAAAAATTCTGAGTTAGTTTGGTGGCAGTAGCAGTGAAGCCTGCCAAAATCTAACCTAGAATCAAGAACTCATGTGAAGAGTCAGTTAGCCTGAATCCCTTGCTAAGAGGGAAGCGCTTATGTTGGAGAATAAGCAGGCAGCATGTTTGTGCTGAAAACGGAAAGGAAGTTTTCCTTAAATTTGTTTTGTAGACAAGTTGTTCTGATAGCTTTAAAATACCATAGACTCTGTCCAGAATGTACTCAGCAGCAAAAGTACTAAATTATAAATTTACAATTGATTGGCAAGAATAGGTTATCATAAAATACACAGTGGTGCCAATTCAGATTTTTTGACCTGTGTGGCTTTCACAGTGAAATGCTGCACTGCAATGCTGCACCCTACAATCACCTCCAATAAAGCAGTCACTCTCTGTGTGTGTGTGTGTGTGTGTATACACACACACTGTGTGTGATACGTGACCATTTTGGATTGATTCACTGCAATGATTTGATGTCACTTTCTTTCAATCATAGCTTCAGTAAATTTTTTAAAAAAAATATTAAGTTGAAGATTTTTCAAGGCAAGTTAGTGTTAAGAAATTAGAAATGCAAGGCATTATACTTCATGTAAATATGTCTGATTAAGTGTGGTTCCACGAACAAGCAAATCTCAATCTCAGAGCAATGGGGAAGTCCTGGAAAAAACTAGCTATGTCTTGAGGAGATGTACGTTTTGTTACGCTGTAGCAGCTGAATATTTTTCTCATTAAACATACAAGCATAATACCAAGGAGAACAAAACTCTAAGGAATAGAAGTGCTATGAAATGGTTTTGCAGTTCACTGGACAATTCTAAAAAGATGCAATCTAACCAAAATATTTTGCTTATTGGGGCAGGAAATTGTTTCCCAAAACAGTACCCAGGCTACTTTGTAAAGCTGAGTATCAAACAAAGGAAAATAGAGGGACTTACAAGGACAAAAGCAAACCTGCTGGTGAAATTTGACGAGTCAGAATTTGAGATGTCTTATATGATCTCTGTTACAATGCTAGAGGTATTACCAATATTCCTTCTTCCATATGCTTTGTCTTTTGTTTAGAAATGCAAAGTGAGATCCTGGCATGTTGACATCTGTTTAAAAAAAAAAAAAAATTGGTAACCTCTGTAGCTGCCTTATTAGAAGTTGCAGACATAGGTATCTATAGCTATCTATATTAACTGATGTAAATATAGTATTTTACTCAAGAAGTGTCTCAAAGTTTCATAGGAAGTGTTTTGATGGAATATTCCAATATACAAGGAAAACACATGAAAAGTTACATTTTTTCCCCCCTTTCCATTTGATTCAGATGACTCATCTCAGCTCTGTGTGTTCAGAACTTACTATCTGGAAATCTTACTGCGGTAACTGAAATAAAACTTGACCAGCAGATATACTGCATAACGTTGATTTCTATTCGTGAAGGAAATATAGCACTTGTACTTCTTATGACTTGCGCTTATTTTCTCAGCTTTTTAGGTATTTCTTGTTTATAATTTTTCAGAGTAAAGTAGTATGCTTGAAAGGTTGTTTCATGTAAGATGTTACAGAAAAGCTGTCCTTTTGTGTAGATTTTGCCATGCAATACGTGTATCAAATCCATTCTAAACAGAAATGTATGGATAAGCATGTATCATCACTAGGTCTCTCTACCTGATCTGTGTTTCAGTAAAAACACAGTGGCATGCTTTGACATTAGATAAGTTTTCCCCACACCTCTGATTTTTTTTTTTTTTTTTTTCCCTGGAAAAACTATATTCTGTACGGAAGATCTGTTAAGTTTTGTTCTTTGTATTGATGAGGAAAGAGGTAAAACATTCATTCAGAGATAGCTGGAGTGAAAAAAACACCACAAAAACCAAACACAAAATTGGATGTTCAGAACAGCAACCAAATCAGTTTTCTGGCATTTCAGATAAATATTTTACTGCCACATTGCCTTTGTCTTGCACAAAGCTATCTTTCTTGCTCACAGCAACCAACAAAAGCTATGG
This sequence comes from Gavia stellata, assembly GCF_030936135.1. NCBI lineage: Eukaryota > Metazoa > Chordata > Aves > Gaviiformes > Gaviidae > Gavia > Gavia stellata. The sequence continues at coordinate 36,294,231 of NC_082600.1, forward strand.
AGTCAGGGAAGGGGAGTGGACAGACTGGCAGGGCCAGCCTGTACGACTGTGTCAGCTAGAGGCTTCTGAATTGCTTTTGGCCTGAAACCGCCTGTTGCTGAGTAATGGGATTGTCATTATTTTTTGGACAGTTTCTCAGGGTAGTAAGAGGGAGTGAAATAAAGCATTTTTCAAAGCATTTTGTCCTTCAAGGAGAGAAACTATTGGACATCTCATTGTTTGGCTTGTGTCTATGTTTACTTTAAATAGTGAAAAATTAGAATACTGTTGGGGAGGGGGCGGGAAGGGCAGTGTCTTTTGGGTTCCATGTCCAGAGGACAGTTGTGTATAAACGTATTAGCTTGTGGACATAGAGAATCTAGTTTCAGTTTTTAGTGTGCTACACTTGTCCTTGTGACCCCAAGAAAGTTACCCTTCCCTTACCCTCATGCCTGTGTTTCACATTTGTAAAACAAAAACGTGCTTTTACTGAGAAAAAGACTGTATACATATGGTACTCTGTGAGGGTATGTATCGATGTAAATATGGACAACACAAAGTTCGGGTAATGCTTCTCCGGGGTGGAACATATGGGTAGGCTGTGGTTGCAACCTTACCACAAAATTTAAGATCATATGGTGAATTGGCTGGCTAGAGCCTCCTCGGTGCTCTCTTCTGTTTCCTTGTGTCCTTTCTCTTTTCCTCCCTTCACTTATGTAAATTTTGTTCTAGAGTTGATCTGTTTTTTTCCTTGCTCGTTTGCTAATATTGAAGTAATAACTAGCAATTTTCATTAATTACAAATTTCTTCATTATTTACCTAGAATTTAAAGTTATTTTAAGTTTCTGTTTAACATAACTGTGGTTTTGAAGTAAATTTGTACCATCCTCTATGCATATTCAGGTACAGTTCTGAAAAGGTGCAAATAAAAACCTTGCAGTCCTTAGGATATATGTGTAAATACCATTTAAAAGGATAGCACAAATAACTACACATAGTGGGTTCAGATCATTAAGTCATCTTGGAAATCAGATTTGCAGCTGCTTATACAGAGAAGCAAGAAATGGGAGTTATTGTAAGCAAGCTGAAAATATGTGCTGTCAAAATCAGCTTGTCCTGTGATCATCTGATTTACATCCTTCTGCTGCACAAATCAGTACGTTCAGAGTTGCTGAATTTGATACGTTTCAGTGCAAAATTGAGTACCCTGATCTGTGAAAATGGAAGTGCAAGCTCTGCTTTCATTAACACTTCACCATTATTGCTGTTGTATCAGACAGTATTGGGAGGGGGGGGAAAATCAACACCTAGTGATGCATATAATGCTTCCTGCAATACCTTAACAGTAGGGGTTTTTTACCTCTAGGGTAGAGAGAAAAGGAAAAGAATTGCTTGCTATGAGCTGGAAAAGCAGCTCAGTTGGCTCTGGCAGTGAGGGGGTTGACTGACAGTCTGCAGTGCAGTGGAGTTAGCTGAGCTCCCTATATGGCTGTGGATTAGCTATATGCTAACACTGATAGGAGAAGAGGAGCTGTACAGAGCGCAGTGAGCTGACGGTGGAGGCGATCAGAGTCTCAGCAGAGCTGACTCCTCAAGAGCCATGGCTGAAGGGGGTGAAGGAGGGGAAGATGAAATACAGTTCCTACGGACTGTAAGTATCTGCTTTTTATAGGTCACGTAGTACATGATTTTATGTCTCATGTCTACATGTCTATTCCTTTTCTCTTGTATTAAAAATAAAGTGTTATTTCTGTGCTGGGCTTTGCCAAATGGGAGAATTGATTTAGTCAGTGGGGAAAAAATAAAGCAAGAATATGAGCTTTAATAGCATCAGGCAGTCTCAGTCTGTTCTTCCTTGAATCTGCTCAATAGCCAGTTCGGTATAAGGAGACCTATTTCCGCTGTAATCCCCTGTGTTTGAAGCGTCCTCGTCAACTTTGTACTTGGGTTTCTAAATGTAGCATGCCAAATATCTGACCTCTGAAACTTCTGTCTAGGTTAGATTTCACTGACATTAACAGAAGCTTTGCAAATAGGAGAGCCTTAAAATGATGAATAAACCAAGCAAGCCCTTGATGACCTCTTCTGATAAACATGCACACAGAAGCACAGTGGTGTGTAGGGAATACCAACAGATGCTGAAGTTGGGGCTCTGCAAATGTTTGGGGTCTTGCCTCTGCTTAAAAGAAGCTTATTTTAAAAGGAGATAAGGATTTCTTTGGGAAGGGGTGTTAATTAGTGAAATAGCCTTCACTTGGTGTAATTTTCTATAAAGAGCCCTCACACCATTCTTTCCTAAAGCTTTACACAAATCTAGTATGACAACCAATTTGGACTTTTAAGCAAGTAGTGTTCATGCATTAATTTTTGGGAAGAGGATAAGATCCTTTTCATGTGTCATCTTGTGTCTCTCATTATTTTTACCCTTCATGACTAAGAGTGTGTTGTTGTGTAACTAGCATGAAAAAACTGCTATTGATGTATGTAGTCCCCCCTCCCATACTATCTTTCCTTTGCATTTATCAGAAATAATGTTCCAGAAACAGTCTCCTCTAGAGTTGACACAACTTTAAAAGGATAAGTCTCTAAAATAAAACATGCCAAGTGACCAAAGTAGGAAATTACAAGACTGATTTCTGGGAGGCTGCAAATATTTATTTCTGGGAATTAAAGGTTGGAGAGTGGTGATGGCTGCTGCTGCTTATGTAAATTGTTTAGGTGTCATGAAGTGTCATTAGCACTTTTAAGCCTGGGAGAATTTAATGGGGGAAGGGAAATGGATAATCACAATGAAGTATCCTTTTCAACGTCCCTTCCCTCCACTCCACTTTTCAGAGGTATCTATTTTACATAGTTTAGTAGGTTACTCAGCCTTTAGGAGAAAGTGCTTTTATCTGAGACAGGAGCTTTAAATGGATGTCCTTCATCCTTTCACTTTCTAACATGTTGCCTTAACTGAACAGTCTTCCTCAGTAATGAAGTGAGAAGCTTTGCCTGTGTGTGCTACATGAGATGGCAATTTCTGCTGCTGTGACCCATTCTCATGCTAGTAGAACTCTACTGCACTTCTTTCCAACAGGTAAAATAAAGCCCTAAATAGAGGTGGGGGCCAAAAATGGAAACAGCAAAAGTGAGACTATGCAGAAGTGTTCCTTCCACTTGGTGTTAGGAAACCTTTTACAGGGAAGAAAATGGACTAGAGTTCTCTCTTGGAAGCCCTGGCTTCTCCTTGCTGTGAACAATCATGTCAGATACTGCTGTCTCCTTTCCATTATAACTTCCTTCACCTTCGTGGAGAAGGGATCAATTGTTGTTTTGCAATACACTGAGAAAGGAACCATTTATTAGGTAGAGTGCTACAGTGATGTAAGCCTTCAGTACTTATTAGTTACAGCTTTTATTGCTGCCTCAACACCGTTTGTACATACAAACATCCAGTACAGTAGCCCTTTAGAACTGTTCCAGTGAAATTGTTGATAAATCAGGATCTTTTCCAGATCAAAATGTTTTCTGGGAATTTGGATTGCTGGTGAAGTTTCCCACGCTTGTGTAGCTGAATCTTCCTTTGAAATTGTTGATCTCTGTATTCTTATTTTTGAGCCTGTAGACAGAAGTGCTCTAGGATGTTTTAGGCTTTCAGAGATAACTCTTTGTGAGGTATAAAATAAGATTGGATCTCTCTTGATCCAAAAAGATCCTACAGTATTTTTTGAAAGAGCAAGAGAATTAACTCTTAAGTCTAATAAAATTAATTTTTGCTTCCTTAAAGGGAAACTTTCCCTTTGTCCCCCATTTTTTTGTTGGTTATGATCTTTTATTTTCTTCCTGATCTAAGTTATTGTGTAGTTTTGTGTGTTATTTTCAGGCTCTCCCTTCATATAGAAGGGCTAGAAGCTCAGTAATGCATAAAAATGATAACTGTATTTGTTCCTAGGGAGCAGCAAACTTGTGGGCATATTTATAAAGTTTGATGGAAAGCTTTTCACTATCACTTCCTGTTCCAAGACATTCCTCATATTTGATTAATCTGGCAGCAATGGGAATGAAAAAGACCTTAAGAATAAATTCCAGAGAGGGAAGGACAAGAACACTTTCATTGTCATCATTGTTGTAATAGTAGTATGTTTTCAGTACTCATTTCAAGTAAGTCCTGTTTCTAGTGTGAAGTCTTTATATGCATTGATAGTGTTTAAAGGAAGGTGTTACTAATACAGTGTAATTTCCTGTCTTAATTTTTCCTTGACTTGTAAGTTCAGTATTAATATAACTAAATATGTAAACACCGACAGATTTTTCTTGCACTGCTACCCTGCTGCTGTGTCTTTGTTAGGAAATCTTTGATGTTTTGTTTCTGTAATAATTAAATGCTTGGAATTGTTTCTCTAGTTTTCTTGTTGGTGGCTTTCATCTGGATTTGACTCTGGATTTTCAGTGTATGTGTGCCTACTTGCACGTCACGTATGGAAGAGAAAAGCAAAGCATGTGTTACATGTGTGTAATATGCGGTACTGCTATCTCTTTGTTTCCTGCCCTGGTAATGTTTGTTCTTTAGATTACTTCCCCCTAGTGTTTCTTTGTTACCCCTTCCTAAGGTATGAATGCATGAGAAATTAATGAAAGTGATGTTTGTGCAGCATTAGGTGAGAACACATATGTTAACCGGTGCTGTTTTGAGATAACATGCTGAGGGATATAGAGGGAACCCTGTTGCCCTTGGCAATGTGATGAGTGAGTGTAAAGCATTCTCATTCAAGCCTTTCCTAGCTACCGGGACTTTACTACTGTGACAAGTTGACAAAGTCCTCTCCTCTCTGGAAATTATTTCCAAGTTTTCTGTCATTCCCACTGCTGCCAAATAATCAAGTATGAGGTGATGCCTTGGAGCAGATAGCATTTGTCTTCCTCCATCAGAAATACCTGTATAGTCACTTACTAACAGAGAGCATGACTGGAGCGGGGTGGGGGGAAAAAATGTCACACCCCCGCCCAAAGCATAGGAGCAGTTTAAATGTACTTGTAATGAAGCATGTCAAAGTTATTTCCCATCTTAGAGTCCAAATTATGGTAGCAACTTCAGTTAATAGGTGTATTGCTTTGTTATTTCTCCTGAAATTCATTGTATTAATGGAAAGTGTTTCCACTTATTTTAATACAAATAAATATATTTTTTTGAGATGACTCATAATACATTGGTCAAGAAAGTTTTGCCTTGTTTACCATGGATCTGAACAGAGTGTGTGTTGGTGTGTATGGGTATTAATGGGTGTATGCCTTTGTGCATGTGTCTCTGTATGAGTGACTCTTTCCCCAGCTGGTTACAAATTCTTCATTTTTCTGAGTGATAAAGACCTTAACTGATTCTTCTTCGACTTTTGCTCCTTTAACTGCTTGTCTCAATGACCTAATTTTAAGTGTTCTGATAAACCTCTCCAATCACTATCTAAAAATTTACAGGTAGGAGTGGGAAATTGTTTTCTGTCATAGACTGAGTGTAATTATCTGTTGTACTTAAATAGCAAAGTAGTGTTGTTACAAAGACCTAGAATAGAATATTTGGATTTAATTTTTTTCAAGATCTTGTCCATGTATGTAGATTTACACAATAAGTTTACAGAATTTTTTTTTCAGGTGTGTTTTTGATCATTTGTGTATTAAATTGCTGCTCAGAATCAAGACAATTGCAGGGCTCATACACATTTGTATGTGTATATACTTTCCTATCTATGTTGCTTGAGAATGAGCTCTTCCACTGTTCAGATGTTACAGATGAGATGGGAAGTTATCTCAGTTTTACAATATGAGTGTGAGTTAGTGAAAATGATTGAAAAAAAGAAAATCTGTTGCCAAATGTAAATATAAAAAGTGATTATATAATGACTTTTTAAATTATTTTAGGAGTTGTACTAAAGCACTTCAGTTTACCCAGGATTAGTGTGGCATAAATCAGTTCTTCTTTAGATGCTTTTAATACATGTTGTTTTATCAAATCTGTGTCCTTAGTGGTGTATCCCTAGTGACATAACAAAGAATGTGTGAAGTGGAAACATTAAAATAATTCATCCTTAAGAGTCCAACTTAATAGTTATGCTAATAACTGCATGCTGATATTCTGTAGCACAGATCTCTGTGGCTTGATTCAGTAAACTATGAATATCTGCTATATAATGCTCACCAGATAAATACTTGCAAACAAATATATCGGACAAATGTCCAAATGTCAGACAATAATGAAAGATATTTCTAGGGAGAAGTTTTTAGCCATGGTTAATTAAAAACTGGGAAAATACAGAAATTGTTCTCACTGAGTTGTGTATGAGATTATATAAAGTGATACAGAAATGTGTATATAGTAAAAGTCACAAAGGCTAAGGAGTGCCTTAAGATCAAATCGGTGGAATTTCCCTGAAGCCCCTTTCAAGGGAGCTGGCTCAGGTTCTACATGCTTCTTGAACAGCTGAGCGTGTTATGTGGTATTGTTTTCAAATTAATTAGGACTTTTTGTCTGTTGTCACTGAAATGTACTGCAATTCATGATACAGTAGTTGTCCATTAGTCAATTCCTTTTAGGAAAAGGGTAAAAAGAAAGGAAGAGTAATGTTACATAAAACTTGAGTTGCTTCTGAGAACTGATGTGTATTAGAAGCTTAAGTGATTTTTGAATTAAATGTTTATGTATCTGTTTATCTCTGTGCATTAAATATCCCCCTTCTGATCCTATTGCCACAATTTTTAACAATTGTATAGTAGTCCATACTGCTAAGTCTTCTAAGAAGAACAAAAATAGTACAACAAAATGAGCAAAAACTCCACCATGTCTCTTCAACTGCGTTTAAAAAAAGTCTTTCAAATGGATTTCTTTTTGCTTCTTAAACCTCAGGCTATCACCAGTGTAGCAATCACTCTTCTTGGCTTATTATCCTTCAGTTTCTACCATGGAAATCGTACTTAATTTTATGAATTTATCCTGACTTGAGTTTCTTAGAACTTTTAGTATCCTTCTTTGTAAATAATGTTGCTCTGTTTTTTCACCCATTGAATTGCCACTTTTACTCCCTGCATGTGTTCTTAACTTCGTGAATAGGTTTGGTCAGTTTGTCACACTATATGCAAAACAAACAGCTTACGCTCATTCTTTGCCTAGGACTATTTCCTTGCTGAAGGTCTGGGTAATATTATAAGACAGATTTACAATGTGACAAATTTTCCAGTGCACTGTGAGTTTTATTTTTTACGAAATAAAGATAAGATCATCTGCAATTAATTGCACCCCCTTTTCAAGGCAGAATTTTAAGCAACTGCTCTACCATACTGTAAACACAACAGTCATGCCTTCAGACTGTATAGTGTGTCAGGCTCCTGGTAAGGAATAGTTCTTTGGGAAAATTACACCATGTTTAGATGAACAGGGAAATGCTTAAGTAGTTTGGTATGTTTAATGTAATGAAAGTTGTTTGAAGTCTATTTAATGGTTGGATTTTTATAGCTGCTGTTGAGGAACAGAGGGGTGAGTAATATAGCCACAACTGCATTATAATTTCATAGAACTCCACGTGATTTGTCTTGATATACTTGGGTCTTTCTCATTCTCTGAGTTAGGATCTTGAGGTCTGTTGTCAGGTTGTGGTGCAAATACAGAATGAGTGGAATGTTTATGCTGCCAAAAGCTTGCAAATAAAATAAGAGGAGAGATAACAGAGAAAGGCAAAAAGGGGATATGAGAAGGCAGTGAAATGATATCCAGCATGTTGTTGGGTAGTAATTTTTACATTCTAATTACAGAAACAATTTATAAAGTAGATTTACTGGTGTCATGAGGGAAAACCCCGTTTAATAAATATTCTGAGAAAAATGCATATGCTAGGTGATAGTGTATTGAACGACTGTATCAGGTAAAGGGGGGTAGAAAGGGGGGTAGAAAGGGGAAAAGGCAAATAGAGTTTTTGCAGATCTGACAGGTGGACAATGAAGACTTGCATCATGGTTAGTCAGAGGTGAAGGCTGATTTCTCTCTATCAAATTGAGGGTAGTTGAGTTAGGGACACACTTCTAAAGGTCCTGGCATCTGTTTCCCTGATACCTTTCTTACATTTTGTTTAGCATGGATCTATAGAATAGACTGTAAACCTAGTTTTTCCTACAAGGACGTAGAGCACTAATATTCAGAGATGCGTTGTACAACATTGCATGTTGTATTATATGTGATGATAGTACATGTATATATGATATATGTATGTATACATATGTCATGATATATTACTTATGTATGGGATATATGTAATTATATGTAATGAGCTGCACTTTTGTAAGCGGCTTCATGTTGGCCCAACATGCAACATTGCACTACATGACCTCAGCATCATGCTTTACTACTGTTTCTTTCTACATCTTAAATTAAAAAAATTGCTATTTCAAAAAGAAGTCAGTGCATGTATTACAATATTATAAATATAGTGTATTGTTACAAACTAATTGCAAGATCAAATATAGTCATGATTGATTTAACTCCTAGGATAGATCTAACTAACTCCTTGTCAGTTTCTTTTCCTTTTTTCTTTCTCAGTTTTTTTTGGGTATCAGTGTCAATGCAAGTCTGCTGAAATAACATCAGATTTCTTACAATCAAGCAAAACTCTTCAATCTCACCTTAAAATGTTAGTGAGTTAAAAGCCTTTTTGATAGCATTTGTGACCATGCAATAGTCCTAAATGAATACTCCAAGCATGCATTTCCCTATTTCCCCCTAGCCCCCCTGGTGGCTGTTGTGGGGATTTGTCTTCTGCTCAGGCTCTACTTTTTGGTGTCTGAAGGGGGATTAATATCTTCAGTAATAAACAGTGAGTTTGCTAGTGCTGTTCCCACATTTTTACAGAATGCAGCAAGTGTGTTGCCTGGTCTCTGTGCCTTTTTTCTAATCCCCTGCCATGCTGACTGGGTATGATTCATATTGAAATCCAGCTGTGAATGTTGCTTCTTTCTCAGTTCCCATGGCAGTGCTGTGACCACACAGCCAAATGCTGCCAGGTGCATTAGATACAGATTCCAAAAATTAAAACAGACTTGCAGGCAGGGAGGAGAAGAAAAATAAATTTGGCATGCAGTTATTTAGAATATACTGAATTCAATCACAGGACACTAGCTTAAAGTAATGTATTTCTTGACTTCATTCATGAAACACATATTTTCCCAAATGGCACATAATAGCAGTGCAGATATATAATAAACACAGACCTCTATAGACAGTAAAATTATCATCTCAATTTAGGAAAACAATTGCTAACATAAACACACTTTAAAAGATTCAGAAAGAAAACATGAGGCATTAATATATGCCTCAATGAATATTTTGTTTTATTTGCTCAGTGTAGAAATTTTAAATTTAACATTGTCTTTAATGTCACTAAAAAGTCGCCAGACCATTCATTATGTCTATGAGTTAGTAGGTTGTAGTGGTTTTGGTGCTGGAAGTTTTAAAACTGTGTACTAGACATTCCTTAAAAAGAATGTATGTTGTTCTAATTGCAGAAGATGTTTTCCTCCTAAATGCTTAATTTGCTTGGGTAACTTTTGGAAACTTGTTTTCTGAAAACTACAGTTATGTTCTGAAGCACAATTGGCAAATATGTGACATCCTCAAAGTGTGTCTAAAGCAGTTCAAGATTGGGATATGCGTAGGAATTATAAAAACCTACAGGACTATTTGATATTTTTTTTTTTCCCCTCCTAGATCTGCTTTTGGTAGTCTCTCACCTGCAGTATGATGCATACATATGTGTGCTTGTCAGCCATTGCACACCTGCTGTCAGTCAACTCTCAGTCTTAACAGGTGTGGTCTAGCTGTAAATAAGAGCTGATGGCCAGTCTGTTGATCAGGTAACCTCTCTTTTCCAGTTCCCTCTTGTGGCACATTGTGTGTATGGTGAGGCGTGGCAGCTTCAGTCAATAGAAGCAATGGCAGAGACAACAGCAACATAAGGTGAAAGATTCAGTAGTAGCATCAGGTTTGTTCCTTCTACTGGGTTTTTATCCAAATAGGCAAATGCTAGTTCCTCAGTAAGATGAGTAGTCAGCACACAGTGGAGCTGTTTTTGGTCCACAGCAAACATCTCTGTCAGTCTTGAGCATTTCAGCTACTTCAGCACTCAACCAGGTTCTCCAATACATTGTACCAGAAAACCAACTTCCCTTGACCCAAGTGCAACAATTTGAATTCTCTCCAACAATATAATACAAAAGAACTGCAACTTAAATAAAATCCTTTACAAATTACTTGTACAAACAATAGAATTTCAACTCAGAGACTTGAAACAGCTGTTTAGCAGCAGATGCAGAACTGATTTAAAACACTGAAGATTTAACATGCTTTCAAGATTGCATCAGCAGTACCATGGACAAATAGGAGTACAAGGATCATCAAGCTTAAAATATATACTAAAATGCCTCAGGTGATTCAATAAAATGCTTAGGGACAAATTATTTCCATCTCCCAAGACTCCCTCTGAAGTTCATTGACTGCACTGTCTCATCTTTTCTGTATATGGAAAATGCCCAGAACTGTACACCTGGTATGTATTAAAGGTACTTAATGTCAGTAGGTTGCAGAATTCAGAAGCTGTTTGATAATGTATAGAAATGTTGATAGAGTCAGTTAATGTCAGATTTAAAAAAAAAAACCCTAAAAATAAAAAAAAAATTAAAAACCCAAACTGTCAGTATTATACTCCAAGCTACTAGCATAACCTTCTTTTAAAACGCATATCTATTTCTGTTGCACTTCCCAAAAGATCAAAATCAATAGACGTTATAGTTCCTATGTTGCCAAAACTGGGAAAGGTAGACTTTAGAATTTGGAAGACCTCAATCTGATCGTGTATGTCATGGCTGCATTTGTTGTTACCAGATAACCTTTTCATGAAGAACATTCACAGGACAAAAGATTCTTTGCTGCATACATGTTGACCATCACAGGAAAAAGTGCTAAGAGGGACTAATAAGATTTGATTTCCTGATCAGTCACTATCTGTGGGAAGTAAATAGTGATAGTATTAATAATGTGTGCCAAACCTTCATTTGAAACTTTGCATTTTTCCTTTATTTTATATGCTATTTACATACATTAGAATTAATAAGAGTGAGAGTTTTAAAATACATAGAACAATATTAAATTTCTAATTTGCAGACCCTAAACCTATTCTGTAATAGTTGCTGTAGACTGCATTTAAGACTCCTTACTTACTTTCTTAGTAAGGTTTTGCAGTTCTCTTGGAAATAGTCCTGCCTGAATAATGTGCAATTCAGCCTTCATTAACTTCATTTGTTTTATTACCATGCCTGGAAATAATTGTAGGTAATCTGGTATGGGTGAAGTTACAGGGAGTGGCTGATGGTGATTAGCACTTTTGATGGCTGAATCACCCAAGTGTTTCAACTGGGATGTTAGATGCTTTTTTTTTTTTTTTTACACAATGTAACAAAAAATGTGAGCTCAAAGCTTTCAAAAATATCAAGAGTTATCTGCACTGGATCTTAGTTAATATTAAATTGGCCCCATCTTTAATGTAACTCTGTCCTGTGAGTGGGTAAAATAGTTGTGTGCTTGAATACTGAGTAGTACCTCAATACTAACACTTAAACAGAACTTTGGTTCTAGTGGATAGGTATTCTCACTGGAATCAGTGATCATTGATGGTTATTATAAAAGTTCCAATTAAGCCTCGTTAAACTGAAATCTAGCAGTTTTAGTGAACCTTCTGTTGTTACAACCCTTCAAAGAAATTCTATCAATCAGTATAAATCTCTTCCATCAGTCACTGGGAATGACGATTATTCATGTTTGCTTTATGTGTTTTGTTTTATTAATGATTTATTTATTGTGTGTATTGTGTGGTTTTGCTCAGGATATGCATAAACTTTTAAAAATTGCTTCCATAAAATGGAAGCAAGGTAAAATTTTGGGTCTTGTACTGATCCAAAATCTTTCTGTCTGTACAATTAAGGGACATTGCATCTCATATTGTACCAGGTAATAGGAATGTAGAATATTTGGATTATAGGATTATCTTTGAATTTGTGTCTAATCAAACCCATAACATTTTGTTTCTCATGTTTATCTTAATAAAGATGTTGATGTATTTTTTGTATAATAATGATGTTGATGTAGTTCTTGTAGTGTTTAAAACTTTCTTTTTAATATTTTGATTTTTATAAAGATGGGGAAAAAAAGTTGCTTTGTACACACATAATGAAATCAACTATAACAGCACTTACAAAAAAAAGCTTCAATTATAGAAGCGTGTTAATATAAATTTGTGTTTTACAAGAGAAGGAAAATTCAGCAACTGCTAGAGGACTTTTTTTCCCACCCTTATGGTTTTGAAGCAGCAATTTTATGCAGCACTGAAAAGACACTTACTGGCCAACGTTTGTTTTGTAAAAGTGAATATAATGGTGTTACTGGAGAAGGGTATAGGATGTGGGATTATATTCTTCACCAGTGATGTGAACATTCTCCCATTGTTACTTCAATTTAATATGTGAAATAGTAAGGCTTAGTATATCAAACTTGGCTTGAGAAAGAACTGCTTTGCTTTACTCCCGCAAATCAGCCTGAGTTTCAGAATTGTTTCAGTTACGCATTTTGCACTCGACCTCCTTTATGCACAAAATCAACTATGCTGTATGGTATGCTCATATGATTGTGAAAGTTAAGAGCAGCATATAGCAGCTACTAAACCAGCTAGACATAAACAGATGGTGAGGTCTAAAAGAAGAACTTGGTATGATGTGTCATTCATTGTAAACATTGTTTAAACAGCTGGATTGTTCTTCCAGTATAGAATACATTCTAATCACTAAATTGTTAGACAATAATGAGTTTCCTCTAGGAGGAATATAGTAGGTTATCACCTGCATTTAAACTTTCCACTTAGGAAAAATATATTGATAACGTTAAATAATTTACTTTATTAAGGAAGATAATTTTATCAGAAGAGAGAATGTTTTTCTTACTCAGGCTTTTGCTCATTTTTGCTTTGAAATGCCAAAATTTGATGACTCAGTGTGAATGCCCTATCTAGCCTAACTGCAGATAAGTTACAGAAGCTGTTGTTAATGACCTTTTACTGCTAACCAGAGTATAGTTCCTGTTTCTTGTCATACTGCTGCACAAGCAATTGGTTGCAAAATTGTATCCACTAGTGCCTTGTTATTGAAAAAACACCAACTTTGAGAGAAGCTGAATCAGGAAGTGCAGTCTCTCTGTGATTATTCTGAAATTCAGGAAGCTTGATGGTGTGGAAGGTTCTAGATTCATCCTGAGCATGTAACTTTCATTTCATGACAGAAGTTTGTTTTTGTTAGAAAGACTTATCCATTTTTATTTGCTAGGGATCTTCCCAAGTCAGCTTCTCTCAAGGTTGACCTTAGGCTTAAATAACATCATTGACTAAATAAGGGCCTGTATATAAGGCTTAACTTGCCAATTAGAGTGGCAATAGGACCTTTCCTGTCTTTGCCAGTATGAAGACCATTTAGAGTCATAAATCATAACATTCTAAAGGGTGAAATGCATTCACCACAACGTAGAAAATGGGGGGAAAATCTTCAAGGAAAAAAGTGATGGCCAAAAGATGATAGTGCTGATATTCTGTTCTAGGTAATCTGTGACATCAGTAGAATGTTTCTAGTGCTGTTTAGAAAATTAAACACATAATTGCATAGCTCTATCGTGTGTTCATGCAATCTAACTTTATCCTAACCCATTTACTACTTTTATCTTTCACATCTATGTTTATTTGTTTATTTCTTTGTTTATCTAAAAAAACAGACAGTGGCAGTAATAACAGAGGTCAATAATAACATGGGAGCTGATGGAAGATTATCCTCTCCTCAGGCTGCTTCCAGGCAAAGTCAGTTAACAGTATCCAACCTCTTTATTTTTGCGCATCCCTTAAATCTCCAGCACCCATTGCTGTAGGAAAACACCCTATCAGCTAGCTGTGTAATTTAGCTATCTCAGAACACCAGATTCAGATACAAAATTCTGTGTACTCTTTCTCTTCCTATCATTTCTTGAGCCAGGTGTTTTCACAGTAAACTGGAGCTTGCAGTTGTTACAATAGAAGTCACTGAGCTGTTCCTCTCAAGTGCAGCTGCAGAGAACAGAGGCAAAGACACAGTTATTATTTACTGAAAAGTAGGTATAATAAACATGGCAAAAGTAGTGAGCTTTTAGTGGTGCTGAATTAGCCCCCATCGGATCATGTCACTGTCCATGTGCTGTTTTCTTCTCAGTGGTAACTTTTTGTTCAAGTAGAGATTTATGCATTCAGGGTTCTTGGCACACATGACCATTTTTTGTTTTCTTTAAATGGTTGTGGGTTCTGTGCTTTTTCACACTGATCAGATGAAAGATTAGTGGTTTGATTATAGGGTAGCTGCACATTGGTCATGTAAGCATTTTGGGGGGCACGCACAAGGTGAAGAGTTACAATGTTTGCAGAAACGTTGCCTTAGACAATGTTGGGCAATGTGCTGCTGTCCTAAAATAGTGGTCTGAAGCAATGGCAACACCTGCTTCTTCCCAAGTATTTCTTCTCTTGTTACATATTATATATGTATAGCAATTGCCGTTCACTCTGGTTACTTTGTGTCTAGTGCATGCATAGTTTGCATGGCTCTTGTGACTACTAGCTGTGCTTGTATCACTGGCTGCAGGCCTTGGCTTCAGTTATTTGCAAGTTAGTGTAATGTTCATATGTAGAACTTGATAAAATGTTACAGCTATGTGTGAGGGTCAGTCCTTGGTAGTTACCTGTGACAAAAGTGTACTGTTGCTAAATAGCAATTAGTTGGAAGGCAAATGTGCTAAACGTGAAAGCTTGCAGATACAAAGAGAGACATCTAATGCATATGTTGAACAAATTAATCAGAAATTTAATTTCTATGTTTATATAAAGATTTGCTTGTGAAACAATGATTCAACGTTAAACAAGTAGAACAGCCACTCCTTATGATACACTGAGCAGTAGTAATTTCAGTCCAGTGATCTAATGACGTCCAAACTTGAGAGAATTATCTTAAACCATATCAAGTGAACCATGAGTAAAACCTGTGCTTTAGCCTAATTAATATGCTCTGAAGGACTCTGTTAATGTTTGCAGCTGTTCTTCAAGCTGTGGTGTTAATGTAAGTAAGCACAATAATGTCTAGTACCTGTCATTGAATAGAAATATATAGACTATCTTGGCAAGCAATTTTTTTTTTAATATTTGAGGGGTTTTGATTTAAAAATTGGTAATGCTGTTGCATCCAGACAAGGGCAAGGGTCTACGGGGTGCTGTACAAACACAAGAAACCAGTGCATTCTCTGATACGAAGAGCTTACCTTGATCTGTGGATGGACAGGCTGCAGATGAGCGCACAAGGAAAATGAGACTTTGGTCAGTATGAAAAGGAGTAAATCATAACACAATTGAAGTGTTGTTACACTGCAAAATGAAGGTGTTTAAATAAAATTAAAAAAAAAAAACCAAACAGAAAAGAGGGAAAAGAGGTAGTGGGTTACATCTGCAGGGAAGTTCCATCTGTGGGAGATGGTAGATGACCCCCCAACCAAAAGAAAAAAACAACCCCAAACATGAATATTTTGTAGATGGGCATTTGTGATTAGTACCACAAACTTATCAGAAATGGGAATTTGCTTGATTGAAGGAATGGCAGCGAAAGGAGGAATGAGTTGTAAAAGACTTAATTATTTAATCTAAGAAAGAAAAGGGGAAAGACTAATGTGCAATTATCCCACAGAGATGGATTTTTTTTCGTGTGACAAGAAGGGTAGTAATACCATAGTGATCAAAAAAAAAAAAGGAAGTATGGGGATAGACTTGACTAGGGAGACAAAGAATCTTTATATTCAATTACTGTGGGTATGCATTAATAGTGAATATTCACAAGGAGAGACTGGAAAGAGAGAGAGGCCAAGATACCACTTTGTACACATTTCCCCTTTGGCTCTACCTGAGGTTGTAAAAATCAGAGCGAGAACAACTCTCCTCCTGCCTCTTGTTGTTTGAGGTCATAAAAAATTCAAGAAATGTTAAGAAATGGCAGGCTTTTTATTCATTTTGACATGCATGGCTTGCCAAAATTGGGAGTCTTAAAAGGAGTTTGTTTGCTCTTGATGGAAAATTATAAATAAGTAGATATTTTTTATGGAAAAGAAAAACTTCGAAGTGGAATTTACATTTAAAAATGAGCAAGGCCCCATCTTGCTGAATACAGAAGGAATGCAACAAATGCATAAAGATGCTTTGCTGAGAACCCTGAAATTTTTTTGTCATTACTCCTCAAAATCATCTTCATAGAGTCTTTTTCAGACTTGTAAAGTCACTGAGACTTTCCAGTCTTTCTGTTTGTTTGCTGTCTTGGCCTTATTTTTACCACACAGCATCCATCTGAAGTATCTTTGCTTAGATTAGTCTTGTATTTGTTTTCATGTGGAAACATTTATTTACGTATCACAGGAACATAGAACTGGAAAGAACTTTTTGAGTCATTGAATCTATTTTGAACTGAAGTTCAATTTTAAAGATAATTATATCTTTTCCCCTGCTGCTTTTATCAAGGTACCAATCCATTGATCTAGTAATCTTCCTTCAGTTTTTCACCTTTAAATTATTTATATATTTCTAGATTTTTTTTTTCCCATGTGTGCCAACAGTGTCACCTATGAATATATTTATAAAGAAGAATTCTGTTCCCTCTCCAGTTTGACTTTTCTGGAATAAGTAACCTGATTTTGTTTAGCTTACTTTCATGTGACTGGATCTTTGGTTTCCTCACAATTCTGTTCTCTCTTGTTTATACTCTTACTGGCTGAGTCTCCCTTAAACATAGGCGACAACCACTTCTTGGACAGTGACATAAAACTTTCCTATTTCCTTGGCCAGGACTTGCTCACTTTTCATAGCAAGGACATATTGACATATTTTAAAGAATATAAATTCAACCTAGAGACCAACCTAAAAGAGATAAGCTACACTTTTAACCCTTTTCTGAAGGCTGCAAAGTCTCTGACTATGCTAGTAAATGAAATAGCCACAGTCAATTCTCTAGCCTTGAGATGAAGTGGAAGTGCATAGCTTACGTGCATACAGTTAAATTAATTCCCCAGGGTGACCTTATCTGTACTGCCTATTGGGAACAGTCCCTGGCCTGTTTGGTACCCCAAGTCATGCTAAGGTATTTTTTGGCAAGGTTCTGGTAGGTACAGGGCAATATATTTCCCAGGTTCATGCTGAGTTAAACATATGGTCTTGTGTCAGTTTGGTCACTCTCTGTAATGTTTTAGAGAAAGTAATGAAATGTCAGGTACTCAAGTAGTCACTAGTTTGTATATTGGCATTGGTTAAAGAGGAGCTTCATCCTGCTTTTGATACTCTTAAGGGTATTCTTTTTTGATGGTTATATTTCTGTTCAGTATCACATTTTAGTTTTGAAGGAAACTTAATTTTCATTCAGAAAGAAGTAATTCCAAGAATATCCTTTCTCCTTATAGCATCATAGGGAAGAATCATACAATCATTTAGGTTGGAAGACACCCTTAAGATTGAGTCCAGCCATAAACCTGACACTGCCAAGTCCACCACTGAACCATGTCCCTAAGTGCCACATCTACACGTCTTTTAAATACCTCCAGGGATGGTGACTCAACCACTTCCGTGGGCAGCCTGTTCCAATGCTTGACAACCCTTCAGTGAAGAAATTTTTCCTAATATCCAATTTAAACCTCTCCTGGTGCAGCTTGAGGCAGTTTCCTCTTGTTCTATTGCTTGTTACTTGGGAGAAGAGACTGACACCCCCCTTGCTACCACCTCCTTTCAGGTAGTTGTAGAGAGCGATAAGGTCTCCCCTCAGCCTCCTTTTCTCCAGACTAAACAATCCCAGTTCCCCCAGCTGCTCCCCATAAGACTTGTGCTCTAGACCCCTCACCAGCTTTGTCGCCCTTCTCTGGACATGCTCCAGCACCTCAATGTCCTTCTTGTAGTGAGGGGCCCAAAACTGAACACAGTATTCAAGGTGCGGCCTCACCAGTGCCAAGTACAGGGGCACAATCACCTCCCTACTGCTGCTGGCCACACTATTTCTGATACAGGCCAGGATGCTGTTGGCCTTCTTGGCCACCTGGGCACACTGCTGACTCATATTCAGCTGGCTGTCGACCAATACCTCCAGGTCCTTTTTTGCCTGGCAGCTTTCCAGCCACTTGTCTGCAAGCCTCTGGTGTTGCCTGGGGTTGTTGTGACCCAAGTGCAGGACCCAGCACTTGGCCTTGTTGAACCTCATACAGTCGGCCTCGGCCCATCAATCCAGCCTGTCCAGATCCCTCTGTAGCGTCTTCCTACCCTCATGCAGATCAACACTCCCGCCCGACTTGGTGTCATCTGCAAACTTACTGAGGGTGCACTCGATCCCCTCATCCAGATCATTGATGAAGATATCGAACAGAGCTGGCCTCAATGCTGAGCCCTGGGGAACACCACTTGTGACTGGCTGCCAGCTGGATTTAACTCCATTTACCACAACCCTTTGGGCCTGGCCATCCAGCCATTTTTTTACCCAGCGAAGTGTACGCCTGTCCAAGCCATGAGCAGCCAGTTTCTCCAGGAGAATGCTGTGGGAAATGGTGTCAAAGGCTTTACTGAAGTCTAGGTAGACAACATCGACAGCCTTTCCCTCATCTACTAAGCAGGTCACCTTGTCAGAAGGTGAAGAATTCTATGGATGAAATTCTCTGATGTTTCTTAGACTGTTTGATAGGAATCTATGACAACCACTTCCATGATTCTGTTGAGAAACACCTGAAATCACATTCGTGAGATGTATAGCCATTTTTCACCATTAGTTATGAACTAATACTTTTTTTTAAAGATGCGGATAGAACTTCTGCAGACCTTCAGATTCTGAAATACTTTGAGGTGAGGTATGCTTTGCTGTCTCTGGCTGTCTTCAGTGCACCCTGTTCAGAGACTTTTCTCCTGAGAACCTGTTCAACAGGCGGAAAGTTTAAAAAGGTTGAAATTTCTCCTTGGTTTGAGAAAATGTATGTTTCATCTTTGTTATTTTTCTAATTCTTTATAGAAACAATCCTGGTTCTTGACCCTGGAAGTGTAAGGGTTTTCACGTAAGACAAAAATGACAGCTCTGACTTTGACAAATTATTGTCTGCAACTGCTGAACTGCTTCATAACTCTGATACATATTTCAGTAGGAAATATAAATAATTCTAAAATCTCACGTTTTCAGTATAGCATCTTACTGTTTGCCTTTTCATTGTGATGGTAATAGATAAGAGATAACATGAGAGGCAAAGGTGAATTAACTTGGATGGAGCAGTCTGTTAACAGATTACACGTTACCACTGACTGACCTAGTTCTTCTAACAGTGTTTACTCACCCAGCTTTATATAGTACAAGGCACAGGACTTTTCCGGAAGTGAAAAGAGACAGAATCAGCCGTCAAAAAAGTCTTTAGTGCCAAGTCAGAAGGAAGAATTTAGGAAGAGCACTGTAGCTTGTCTATAGGCCAAAACTCTCCAAATCAGGTTTACAGCCTTAGCTGGATTTCTGTCACTGAGAGTACTGTCCTCAAGTAGCAAGAAGGGCATTCCTGACCATTGAGTGTTTATGAAGAATACGGTGTTAAAAGAAAATGTAAGCAAGTCTCTGACTTACAGGGATGTCATTCTTTTAATATGTTTATCCTTGCTATGTGAGATAGTGAAATATTTTTGCTCATGTATAGTGGAGATCAAGGGTAGACCTAAGGTTAATGACTTGTGCTCATGATGCACATGGTGAAAACTTGTATCCAAGGTAGAAAAGGCAATGAGGAGCCATTAGGGCAGAACTAGAGCTAACTGCTATACTATCCTTCTCCAGGAGTGCATGATAGTTTACTTCTGCAGATTAAAGAATAGTTTATGCTAAAAATTTCCCAGAAAACTTGACTATGCCCTTATCACCATGGTTTTAAAGCTGGCAAATCCTCTTTTCTTGGAGTATGCATTCATGAGTTCTGAGGCAAACATTTTTCATGAAAGACTGTGTCTTGCTCGGCTACTGAGAGATAATTTTTATAGCTGAAATTCTTTCAGGCATGGGACACCATTTATGTTATCAAATTCAACAGTAGAAATGCAGTTCCTAACAAAGAAAGGGAAAGATTGAAGTCAGCATTCTTTTGTCTTTTTTTGATTTATTTTTTTTTTTTTACATTCACAGTTAAACCATGCCTCTCAGTTTACTTGGAGCCATTGTTGATAATAAGTAAGTATATTAATATGGGGAGGTCTTGCATTGCACAAGAAACTTATCTGCAGTTCTCAGGCAAAGATTTCTAAATTAGAAAGGCTATGGCTGAAATATTCAGAAAAAGCCTCTAAAAATACCTCCCCTGAGCTTCCACTTGCAGGTAGAATTTAAGTGACCTAATAAAGCCTGAAAGTGGTGCAGTGTCATTTATTTGGCTGCCTGTGTGCTTCCAACAAATGTTTCAAAATGCTGTAATTTTTTTTCTGTGGGAGTCTTAGCACCATGGTAACCATATCCAGTTTAACTCTTAAGGAATCTTGTCACTGTAGAGAAACACTCTTACCTAATGATTAAATCTACTCCAGTCTCCTTTTAAGAGTCTGCCTTCCCTTCCAACCTCTTCCCCTAAGCAAGGTTTTGTCAAGTGTGAATGCAATTGATGCTCTGGTTTAGGATGTCATCTCTTCAGAATAATTCTTCATGTTTTCCTCCTGAACAAGCAGAGAAAAACAGGGTAAGGACAAAGGAATGCTAAGATGATGAGTCAGGCCGTAGTCTCACAATTTGCAGGAACAGTACCATTGCCACCTTTGAAGTTCAGGACGTGGGAAACAAAGTATGATGAGTATGAAAATATTCTTGCATGAAATGATGCTGAAATAATTGTGACCTTTAGAAAAGAAACAGTGCTGTGACAGAGATAATCTGTAAGTTACATAGGAGTCCCTTTCATTCTGTTTCATAGCATAAGATAAATTTTGAGGGTGAAAGGTGACAAATTCCTTTCTAAAGAATCGTATTGAAGTAAAAGTCTCACTTTCAGAAAGAATCAAACAAGCTAGAGTATACAGGTTTTATAATAAGAAATGTACAAGGGTTTTGCAAGGAGTTCTGCACCCTAGTACATGAGAAATCAAGCCATCTCTGTATATTCGAAGATTCAGGAGGAAGTTTCTAGAAGAATGTTTTAAGATAACTGACTTTTTCAGATTTGCATGGTAATTTGTGGAGTGTATAAGGAAGGGGAAGGTTGTTTGTGAATATTTCTACTTTCCGCAAAACAATAGTTTTGTTATTTGCTTCTATCACCAGAGGCTTTAATGGTACCACATGTAGTGCTCCAGATACAGCATTTTTAAAGAATGTCCCACTTCTGTGGACCTGAGTCTTACTAAAACCAAAAATGATTTCTTTGAATTATTGGTTGTCTCTGTCCCATGTTGCTTACAAAATACTGTCAGAGAGCATGGATCCCCATCCTAGCTGAAACCCTAAGCTAAGAAAACATCAGATTAAATGCCCTCTAGAATGATAGCACCAACCATTTTGTTAGTAAAGTCAAATCTATTTCAAGTCCTACCAGACAAACAGCATTAATTGATGAGCAGAATAGGAGTCTCCTCTCACTTCTGTTTGTCAAGAATAACACATTTGAGGGAAGTTGTGGTTACAGTCCCAGAACCATCTATATATATATATATATATTTAACACTTAACAGGTAAATTAAATTTATTTTATACTCTCTGTGTCTGTCACTGACCAAAAATGTGCAGATTAATGTCACAGAATCAAGCCATACTTTTATCTTTTTAAATTTTTAAAAATCTTTTAGGATCTTGCGTTTCAAAGCCATGCCATGTTATATTAACTAAAATATTTTTGTGCTTAATACTCAGAGTATACTCTCCTCTCTAAAACAGGAAAAAGTACAATTTTAAAGGCTGGTAGTAATTGGAAAGGGTCTGTTGTCAGGTGATCCAAGAGTTTTTTCCTTATTTTTAATATGCAGTTATATGATAAATGCTATTGCTTTCTTAATTGGTATATTTTCAAACCAATATACAAATGACAGTGAAAGTTTCATAGCTATGATCTTCATAGTTTTTGGTGTGCTAAATTGTTTTTAAGCCATCCTTTCAGGCCTTTTCAAAAACTTGTTCTCTGTATTAAAATTTCAGTGTGACATGAAAAATCAAATTATTAATATAAATATTATAAATATTTCTCCTTTAGTCACCCTTTCAGTTATTTCTACTGATGATATGCACTAGTTTGAATTTGATTTTTTCTTTATATTTCTGGTGTAAACTTTTGCGTAGCAGAGCTCATTGGTTAAAAAATGAACATAATCAGAAATTGCTTCTGTGCCTCTGTGATTAGTCTTTATTTAGTCTTTTAACTGAGAATGTGATGAGTTCTTCATGTCTTAATGTGTGTGACAACCCATAACTACTACTGTTCACTGAGACAAACTACCTTTTGTAAATATTTTCAGGTATACAGGGAGAAAAATTGAGACCAGCAGTTATATTACCTCCCTTTTTTGGAGTACTAACAAGTTGACTTGTTCTTTTTATCCCCAAATTGGGTATCTGTTACATTAGCATAGCAGAATAAATGATAAATGAATGTCTGATTTATTGCAGTATTTTCTTAGGTTTGGTGAATGAAGGATTTTGTTTAAGATATCAAAGCCTCAAAGAATGTTATACAGTGCAAGGTGAAATACATCTTGGGACAAAGTGTTTTATTTTTTTAAAATGAAGAAAGATTGACATGAAGGCTATCCCATGAAGGGATGCTGAGGTTATGAACAGCTGATTGTTCTGAATGTGTTAAGATTTGTGGAATATATGTTTTTCCCCAGGTGGGGTTTAGAGTAGGCTTATGTGAACAAATTAGCTGTGAATGTTTATCTTAATAATCATATAATGTTCACTAGAGATACATACAGAATACTTGAACTGTAGATTGTACTTTTACTAATGGTGTAATGTCCCTGAAGCATGCTACACTACTTCAGGTGTTTACACAAAAATAAGAGTAAGATCTCTTATGCAATTTCAGGCTTAGCAAACCTAAATGGCAGTTTTTGACTATGGTCCTAAGCTATCTCCAGTTAATGCAATATATTTAAAAATAAAACTTATTTTAGAAATTTGAGTCAGTAATTTATATGAATGACATATAATCACCATGAAATTACAGTGCTAACTCTAGCAGATGACTCTGTAGTTACTTAAATATTTTTGTTTTTTATCAATGAGGAGAGTTATTCCTTTAATTTAAAATTAGTTTTGTTTGGAGTTATTTAATAATTCTGAGATTATTATATTCAGAAAATATTATCTCACAACTCTTCTAGCATGCAGTAGAACCATCAAAGAGTTTTTTACACTTGATGTAAAACAAGTGACAAGCAAGTCATGCAAAAAGAAATCTTATGTCCCCGCTACCACGACATGGAATTAGAAAGTTCAGCAAGTCTCTGTAAGGGAATTTTCTCAGGCTTGCATTAGAAGATTAGTCTAGATCTTTCCAACATTCACAGCCACATTTTGTTTGTGCTGATTTCACATGTTAATCCATGTCCAACCTTAATGGAATTTACAGTAGTATTTAAATATTCTTATTGTCTGGGTGACCATGTAATCATTTTCAAATTTTTCTGTGTATAAAAAATAGTTTATGTAATTCAGTTAGTAAAGTATATTGCATTTTGAATCACAGTTGGCTGAAAAGCTTTAGCAGTGATTTTATGTTAACAATGCTTATTTTCTGCAATAAAAAACTCTTATTCATGATTTACTATATAATTTGAAGCTTCATGCACAGATCTGCTGCTTTCTGAACTTTCTTCTGATTTCTCTTAGTGGTTTATAAAAATTATTGCTAATAAAATTAGTTTGATATGAAAAGAATGTAACAGTGTATTGGCTAATGGATATCCCAGCTATTCCAAGAAATGCTTGGAGGTTTTCTGTATATATATTCCACTAAGGGTGGGGGGAAGGCTCAATTTTGCACCAAATGATTATCATCAAGCCTGTGATTGGTTTCACTGTAAGATGAAGGTATATGATGTCAGGTCATTATATACCATAGTATTTGATGATCGTATGGTATATGATGCAAAGCTGTCATATACCATAGTGTTTCATAATGTCTCAACTCAGCTATGGAGAAAACATTCATGGCTACGAATCAAATCTGCTTCTTTAGAGAGCTGCATTTGTTAACAATTTCAAAGATTAGTATTTCAGGGCAGGCTATTTGCACAATTATGTATAATCGTAAGTGTATTATAATGCTACATGTAGCAGACTTCCTCAATTATTGTTTAAATTTAATTTTAAATGAGCCTAAACAGTAGAAAGCACTAATACTATATATAAGCTCTACTCTTCACTGTTTTACGTGATTAGGAAAAAAAAATTATGTTTTTAGGGTTTAATTTAGGTGTTTCAGTGAGTTGATCTAATGCTTTTGAGGCAGAATTTTGATACTGCCCCTACAATGGTTTTCTGTCATATTTCAGTAGTCTTTTCAGTTAGCCAGGTATTGCATACGATATTCTGTAATATGAGAGAAACATTTTATACTGTATGGACCAGAAGACATTAGCAAGGGATGGTACATTTCTTACCTTTGAAATTAATGTGCAGTGTCTCGCAAATATGATAGAAGCTTTCTCAGGCTTAAGTTTTCACATATTAAAAAAGTATGGATGCTATCTGGTTTATTGTATAGGTGCTGCGAGTGCTTATGTTTTCTGATGCACTTCGTAGACTGGAAACGCGATCTTAATTTTATCTCAATTATTTGTGTGCTGGAAATGCATAGAGTGAAAAAGCTCGGTGATACAAACCCTTCAAATTTAGTTGAACCCATTGAATGTCCTATAGATTTAGTGAAATAACTGCTTAAGAATACTTTTGTTTGATCACGTTGTGCTTTGCTGCCTGTCAGGTTCTGTTTTCTGCTTTTCTGTTTCTTTTTTATTTCTGATAAATTGAGATGGAATTTCACCTTTTTCTTAATTTTCTTTAGATGGAAGAAATTAAAATCACAGACTGTTGAGGCAGGAGTTAATATCTTGGTAAAGAAGGAGAGATAATAGTAGGGTAGGAATGCCAATACAAGAAGTGGCTCGATGAGGAAGGAGATAGATATGTAGCTTTTGAGATACAAAAAAGAAGGGTGCTGCTGTCTTGCAAATAGATCATATTCACCTATTTGTGCTTCCCATGCAGAACTGGGGAGGTAAGAGGGGTGGAAATAAAGATCCTGCTAAGTAGTAAGGGACTGTATAATAAGGTAGAAGGAGGCGCGGTGACAGAGAAGTAGGGAAAACTGGGCAATTTTGTTCTTGGCATGTGGGCTGGAGAAAGGGGCATGGAAGAGGCGGTAAAAGCCCCTGTCCCTGACCACCTTTGTCACTGGTGACCATGAGAATACACAGGCTGTTTGTGTTTGGATATGTTTGAATGACATGGAGGTCTTTTCATGTCTGCCTCTTAAACAGATGCTCCCAGACTCTTGTACACAAGCCAAGACAAGCTTGTGGTAGACGAGTCTCTAACCTGTTACATTTTGCTGATCCTCACAATTGGTGATCAAACAACTGTCTTTAGCATATGCGAAGTGAGCTTTGAATGGAATATGTCTGATGGCATACCTCAAAGAACAGACCTAGTGTAGGCATAAAGATATCTTTGTGTTACGTTTGGGACTATTTGCAAATAAGGAACAGATTAACTCAATTAATGGAGCCCTATTAGCACTACCCACTATAGCACATAGTTACATATTTTTCAGCAGAGACTCAGTTTAGTGACAGACAGATCTGCATTTTCTCATGATTAAAAAAAGCGTTTATAGCTCTATTGTGTGTTAAATTGTATGTATTTGTTTATATGCTGTACTGGGTCTGGCTGGGAGATTTGGCAACTATCAAACCACAAAAGTAACAGCGATTTAGAGTTTACAGCAACTTCTTTGATTGCGTACTTTAAAACAATTTGTTTACTGTTTTTAGCTGGGTATAGAATTATCACACAAGATGTGTCTGTTTGCATTGTGAAAGACAATTTCAGTTTTAAAAACAGTAGTTGGGCATTTCGTATGCCCATGCGCGTCAGAAGTAGCCAGAACTCTCCTTTAACTGAAATAGAAACATCAGGTATGGGGTGGAGAAGACAGACAGAATACATAAACAGAGAGAAGCAGTTATAAGATTGACATGGTAAACGAAGAGTGAAGAAAATCAATATATGGCAGTGACTGAGGTGAGAGATGATGCAAGGTATGGACATGAGATGTGCAAAACTGAAAAAGAGGAACTGATAGCTAGGCTAGGTAGGTTCAACTTTTTGAAAACTTTCTTTTAGCATCTTCATGTAGAAGAGCAACTTTTAAAAACATCTAAAATTGTTGAGATTCTGCTGATTCTGTATAGAGTATAATTTGTAATAATGTAGTGTCAGGCAGGTTGCAGTGAGTCTTTGGAGGCACCTTTCGAGTTCCTATTAAAACAAAGACTGTGAAAAAATGATTGCTATAGGCCTTAAATTGATGTTCTGTGAACTTTGTAACTGGTGATGCAACCTTTAGAAAGAGAAAGAATGGCTGAAGTTAGTAGCAATGCAGAAAACTTCATCTAGAAATAGGATGATGCTTCAGGAGTTTTATTGTTCACATAAGCATGTTTTCCTTTAGTGGACATGGATGAAAGTACAACAATAAAATAAATGTGTTGGAGCTTCAGATGTCTTTGGGCCCTGTACTAATGAATAGTTAACAGACCCGAGAATGTAGAATTGAAGGTTTTGCTAAGTTTGGGTGTAGTAGCTTATAAATTTTCTATTATTGTAGCCGAATTTAGTTTTAACTAATAAAACTATGCTTTGTTGAAGATGGAGGAGAGGGTGTGAGAAAACTTGAACATGGCAGAGAGCCCTTTTCCACTCTGACTGCAGTATAAAACACTTGATAGTTAACATAATTATTAAGTGCCTTTTTTGAGTTCTCCTATAAAACTGCAGAGGAGTAATCATTAAGGATGGTTAGTATGTTTGTAATCTTTCTCATGAATGAAAGTGCAGAAAGGCTAATTTGTTTCATTCACTTAATTGTCTGTCTTCTAATTTGGGTTTTCATGATTTTAACATTCAGCTATATATACTTACTATGCATTTGTCTGCTGTTTGTGATTCAATTATTTGGCTTCTTGTCCTTGTGAAGAAAATATTATTCCTAGCAATTAACTCCAGCTTATCCTTAGGGTTTTATCATAACAACCACACTCAAGGGATTTCATGCTGCTGAAGGTGACTAAAGGTACTATGTAGCCTACTATGGTGATCTGAAATTTCAGTTTTATTGGTAGATTTTTCTCATGTGAAATCTACCAGCTGACACCAGGAACAGTCAGCATTTAGTAAATAACTGAAAAGTGAAAAAAGACTCTTTGTTATTGTATGCTCAATCATAACATGCTTAAGCACTGTATACTTAAACAACTTGAGGAAAGGTGTATATGTGGTGGCTGAACAGCCCTATGCGTGCCTCTAATTTTCTTGGTACGTGTAATTATCTTGGTGCAGTCATTCAAAGAGAACGTGTCTTTTACATATTCAATTAATTACTAAACAGTCAAATAAGTTTGGAAGTTTTTCTGTGTCTAGTTATCCTACTGTTCTCTATTTCTGCCTAAAATCTTGACTGAGGAGAAAGAGATGTTCCAGCAGATCTTCAACATACAGCCAGTTTTCACCACCGTGCATACATGTATACAGATAAAGTTTATTTAGAATTTACATGAAGACAACTAGGTTCAACGCTGTCCTTTTATTGTGGCTTTAAAACAGTTTCTGGTGGATGTTGAAAAAATATTTTGTAAGGCAGAGTGCGTTATTGACTACAGAGAAGGAATAATAATGTAAGGGTAATGTGGCTTGCTGACATTATGTCAAATAATTCCTACCTTATTAATATTGCTGTAATATCTTCTGTGACTGTAGGCAGAATATGCTCTAAAATAATTTTGGGGGGTATGTGGTTTTTTGGGTTTTTTGTTTTGTTTGGGGTTTTTTTAACATTTTAAATACCCAGCCATTGTTGAGTCATGATTATAATTTTGGCTGCCAAGAATGGCAGGGCTATTGCCATGTGCCAAGTATTTCCTGCTTGTTGCTGATGATACTGTAAATCTTTTGTAATGTCCTCTATATTGTAAGTAACAGTAGAATAATCTAATGCAAATCTTGTCAAATATGAATGAGCTGTGCTTTTCTGAAGGTACTGTTGACATTTAGCAACTTCTCTCTGACTAGCTTTTCAGGTATCAGCCAAAACTTTAACCATTAGAGAGAATTATACAGAGCAGTTCTCTGAAGTGCTTGTGTTAGATGCAGAAAATGTTTACCTTTTGTTTTCCATGGGATATGTTGTAAACCAAATTTTGTAACTTCTAGTGAATTTGATAACTACAGGAGTTGCTCTTTGCATTTTGCTCTCTGAGTGGCAACTCATATTTCTGACTGTAGGCCAGTTGACTAAAAGTCAAGAAATGTCAGTCTGAAAATATTGGGGTTCTCTGTGGTAGTTTAAATAGGTATTTCATCTTTTGCTTTGTATTTGTGTTAGATTGAAATATCAATGCTAACCAACTAACATGAAATTCTGAATCTGGTTCAAGATCAACTTGAAGCCCCTTGGGTCCCCAGATTATATTGAAGTCAAATATTCAACCAAGCTTATCCTTAAATTAAAAAGCATTTTACAGATTTTACTATGTGAACAGAACTTTATACAAAACTCCAAGTGTTTTCTGTCCAGAAGATTTCCCATCCACCTGCAAATAATTATAGTAGAAAGTATCATGGCTCCTTTTTCCCTACAGATAGGCCAGAGGCAGGAAATCTAGGTCCAGATTCAGATTTTCAGGAACTTTATCTCAGGAATACAAGTTAAGTGGACCTAAACAAGAGAGTTCAGGCAAGAATCTGTATTTGCTTCCTAATGTTTGTGTCTGACAGATATCATAGTGTGCACTTTCATCCCTGTATTTTTGAAACTTGAATGAAATCAAGTCCAGTAAAGATTTTTGTTTATACAGTATCTTAGTTTTCAGAAGATGAGTACGACTCTTCAATAAGTGAGGCTTTTCTGGAAGTTTATTGTGACTTCCAGGTCAAACTACTTGTATTTTCTAAACAAAAGCTACCAAGATGACAGTGTCAGAGAACATGTCAGTAATAACTGTTGAAACATCTCTGTTTTATTTTACTTAAGAAGTCAAATTTTTGTGCCTTAGCACCAAGGAAAAGAGTTGTATACTAATGCGGTTTTGCAACAGTGTGGGATTTGAAGTAAATAAATTGACATATATTGTTTATTTAATCATGAATGAGCATCTAAAAAAGCTCAGAAAATTCCATGGCTGCAAAACTTTGGTGATGGTAAATTGTAGGTCAGCATTGAATTGGTAGAACTGATAACAGAAAGTAGATGTGCAGATCTTATTTAAAAAAAAAAATAAAAATCCAATAACCTAATTTTAAAGATCTATGCTTTGTACTTCATTCTAATGTTTACTGGACTTTTACAGGAATTGCAGTTATTCTTTTCAGCTATATTCTGTGATACTATTTTTAGTCATCTTCAACCTCCTGGCTTGTTTGTGGCTCCAAGGTGATAATTTGAGATAATGTTTATATGGAGATAATTTTGTGGCAGAGCCAGAATATTTGTTAATCCAGGGTAAGCTATGAAAGGAAGCAAGGACCAGATTTTACAGGAGGAGAGGAGGTGGTGCCAGCTGTATTAGTTTGAAAAGATTTTTCTCTGTACTGCTGTTATATAACTGTGTCTTCATTGTTTAAGTCAGTTGCTTGAATTCCTACTAGCTTGTTGTATTTAGGAAATTGCTGTTGTGTTCTTTTCCATGTAACTTCTCAACAAATGGGTGATTTATTTGTACTCTCAGTTCACTCCCATTGAATAAGCTCTGTGACTCATTTTAAAGCACACTAATGTCTACATGAACTAGAAGGGAAAGAAGTAGGAAAAATATAGTATCTGAGTATGTATAGAAACACTGAAGCTGTAGTGGCTGTGATTTTTGCAGATTTCCAATCCTAGATTTAGTAACATCTCAGTGTTGCAAATGTGAGTCGCAAATGATAGAGCGCTCACAAGAGTCATACTAGTTGCTCTAGTAGTGGTTTGTTTCCGAGCTTTTGGTCTTGTCTGGACTCAGCTATGCAAAAGTTGATTCTCATCCATCCTCTAACTTCAGACACCTGATTTGTAACTGAATTAATCTTCAATCTGATCTGAGCAAAATCATTGTAGTAAATGTTCTGCTGCGTGTTTCTTCACTAGCTTCCCTGATGTGAATCTTAAACAAGACTAGTAACAAAATTGACTGTGCTAGCCTAGCTTTTTTGGAACGTATAGTTATTTCCTGAAAACCATCTTTGATAGGCAATATTTGTTCACAGTTATTTTTCTCTTAGAAATGGCTGAGTTGGGACTGGACTGGACAAACTGGGAAGGGAGGGATGGTTCCTTTCCTGCTACTGAGCTTGGGAGCAGTGAGGGGTGGAAAGATTCTACTGTGGTGTAGCAGTAAATTGGAAATAACATGCAAGTGGGAGGCTACAGCTCAGGTAGCAGCTTCTGAAGGGAACCTGGTGCCGCCATTGAGGTGTCAGTGAAGACAGAAAACTTTAAGTGCTTAGATTTGCAATCAGTCAAAAAGTAATTGATCTTTGTAAAACCAAACTTTGAAGCAAGGACGTGTGTGCAGGGCCAAAATGGGCAGGCAGAAGTTCTTTATGCCCCTCTGTTTATACTGTTGGGCTTTCCCTACTAACTTTATTTTTTTCTCGTTAGAATAGAATAGTTTGGTTGGAAGGGACCTACAACGATAATCTAGTCCAACTGCCTGACCACTTCAGAGCTGACCAAAAGTTAAAGCATGTTATTAAGGGCATTGTCCAAGTGCTTCTTAAGCACCTGACAGGCATGGGGCATTGACCACCTCTCTAGGAAGCCTGTTCCAGTGTTTGACTAGCCTCTCAGCAAAGAAATATTTCCTAATGTCAAGTCTGAATTTCCCCTGATGCAGGTTTGAACCGTTCCTACATGTCCTATCACTGGATACCAGGGAGAAGAGATTAGCACCTCCCTCTCCACTTCCCTTCCTCAGGAAGCTGTAGACAGCAATGAGGTTGCCCCTTGGTCTCCTTTTCTCCAAACTAGACAAACCCAGAGTCCTTAGTGGCTCCTCATGGGACATGCCTTCCGGTCCTTTCACCAGCCTTGTTGCCCTCCCCTGGATGCATTCAAGTACCTTTACATCCCTTTTATTTTGCGGGGCCCATACATTTTTCACTATTTAAATTTTATTATTTAAAATCATTCTATTAAAATTTAAAATTTTATTTATCTGTCTATATTTTGCTTTAAAGCCTCTCTGTTTTTCTTGTGAAAGTCACTATGAAGAGAAGGTCTAGTAGATAGACTCCAAATCTCTGTCTATCTCACCACTACTTCTGTTTCCTTTGAAGTATGAGTTGAACTGTTAAAGTAACTTCACTCACTGATCTACCCAGTGGTAATAAAATTAGAATGAGAGGCTTTGCTTATCTATTGCAGGTTTAGATGAACAAAAAGTTATAGATTCTATAAGAAGTAAAACGTGCATCTAATTTTGGAAAAAAAAATAGTCATGGAATACTTGAAGATTCATAACTCTTCAGTAATTTTCTTACCCAGGTGAGTTTTGTATACATTAACATTTTGAAATCATGGATGTCAAGCAGTAATTTCTGTGGCAGAAACCTACAGTGGGAGTTTAACAGTTCCCCTTCAAGACAGCTTGAAATGGTGATAGATTTTTGTAATTTCTTTTTTCTTCATATGTCAAGAAAGATATGAGTCTAACTTAGCACATGCAAGCATAAAATCAGCCTCTGTATTCCTGATTAGAAGGTCTAATGTAGCTCTTCAGTGATAACTAAGCTTTCATGGAAGCAGACAGTACGATAGTGCATTTTGAAAGTTCAGGCATACAATAACTTGTAAACTTGAAGAAAATTTGTAACTCTCTGAAACAGAAGAGTGTCTGCATTTGAAATAGGATGTCAAAAGTAAAACTTTCTTCTGTTTTATCACTTACAACTGTGTGCTGTGTTGTATCTGCATCAGCAATCAGTTAAACCAATGGTATTGATGATGGTGTAGCATTAAAGAACCACTAATGTTATCTACATCTTGGGTCACGTATTTTGATCATACGCAAACCTAACATGCTGTGAAGCCTTTAGCTTTTTCTGCTGTATAAAGTGCTCGTCAAGGAGTGCACCTGTTGTACCTGGTTTTGAAATTCCGAACTTTGAGCATTCTACGGGGTCTTTCCCAACTCATTTCCTTCCCCGAGTAGCCTTAAAATCTTTGCTGAATCTTTTTCCTTTCATTCTTAAAGCAAAGACTAAGTGGAGAAGAAGAGGTGGAGGGGGGGATTGGTAGGTAACAAAATCACACAGAGATACAAACCTAGTAGACATGGGAAAATGGAGACAATGACAAAAATCAAAGCTCTTCAGCTACTAATTGATGGTCCATTAAGAAACTACAGCCAGCACTTTGGAGAGGGCCAGTCGGGACTTTGTAACTGATAAGAAGGCAGACATGAAGATTTTGAATATTTGAGGGGGGTCTGTAGGACTCTGCAAAACTTAGGAAGAGAAATTTAGGGGAAGGTGTTTGGGGAAGAGCAAGGTAGTGCTAGGGGATAGAGAGGAAGGGATATAAAAACGTCTGCTTGTATGTAAACCGTGTCCAGTCAGTATGCTTGCCTGACAGCCCTGTGCCTGATCACTGTGGTTTATCATCCTATTAAATACTTTCTTAACTATCTTTCATGTAATCTTGTTCTCTACCCTGTGCACGAGTGCTGTAAGGAATGAGTGCTAGCAAGTGGGGAACCTAGAGGGAGTGAATTTGGAGCCAGCAACTGGAATCAGACCTCAGGTGAAGCAGCCTCTGTGTCTGTGGTGCCAGCAACTGGAGTAAGTAAGAGTATCTCCATCAGTAGCTGGAGGGGCCATGGATCTTAAAGGATTGATAGCTACTGGATGGACTGGAGCGAGTGAATTTGAGCCAGCAACTGGAATCAGACTTTGGGTGAAGACACGTTTGTGTCTGTACCAGCAACTGGAGGAAGTGAGGGTTTCAGTGTCAGCTGCTGGTGTGGGACCATGGGTTATAGGTCCTGTGTGTCCTAGGTGCAAGTTGTGGGGGTCTGGGGTGAGTGAAATGAAGTGAGGGTCTTAGCACGAGCAGCTGGAGTACAAAATACGGCTCATAGGGCCTATGCACCAACTGCTGGGGAGGACTGGAGTTTTTATTTTCCCCTAACCTGGGGTGCATGGGCATGTGTGTGTGATTTGCCTAGCAAGCTACAAACTGGACTAGCTGGCAAGCATGAGGCCCAGGTATTAGACAGGTAGAGGGCCTGTGCTGGTAGTTGAGGGAACTGCAAATTTTTGTGTGCTTGTGGGTCTAGAGAGTTTGACTAACAAACTTCAATCCTGGTCCTGAAAATAAAATATTTTTTTCTATGGTGGGGATGGTCAAACACTGGAACAGGCTGTCTAGAAAGGCTGTGGAGTCTCTCTCTCAGGTGATGTTCAAAACTTCACTGAACACGGTCCTGAGCTCCTCATTGCTGTTGACTCTGATTTGAGCACGGGGACAGGACTAGACAGTCTCCAAAGGTCACTTCCAACTCAACATCATTTGATGTGATTTATGTGTGGTTAAAATTTATGAAATGCAAAGGATGTAAGTGATTATTATATAGTACTAAAATTTTATGAACTTCTCTGATGAAAAATTATCAATGTTTGGTGCTCTAATTTGCTAGTGAATGTGATTGCTGATTTTCGGTAGAACAGGTACTACAGACTTCATAAGTGAACCCTATGAAGTGATTTGCAGGTAAGGAAGCGCTGCTAACATCTTATCTGGGATAGAAGCAGTGAGAAATACAGTGATACTGACTTTTCTATAGAAATCAAATTAATTACTAAATTAAATGCACTTTCCTTTGGCAGGGTCCACCATCTAATTTATGAAAAAAACCCAAAGCAAATTAATGTGTCTTTATTATGCTTTGTAATGTCAATTAGGTAGACACTGAGAAATACTTAATTTTGTGGGAAATCATTCTATTCCCATTAATTGTAGTTTTTCTCAATTATAGATCCAACGTAATGAGAGCATGGTTGACATAAGACATCTGTGGCTGAACATGTAGTTAAGTCACATATTTCCACTCAGTTTGCTAGAGGGTACTGATTGATCTGTCACTTTTTTAAAACACGGCTACTGCTTGCAGATTTGTAGGTATCTCTTACTGGAGTAGCAATAACTGTAAGACATCTATAGAATCACTATGCATGTGAAACTGCCATGCAGCTGTTTGTTGGTGGTTTGAATTTTTTATTTTTGAGGACATACATGATGGCTATGATTCATTTATGCTCTTCCAATATCCTGTCCCTGCCAGTTCTTGTCTAAACCTTGAGTATTCCACTTTCTATAGTCCAGCTTGAGTAATACTTGTAAATACTTGGCATGGCATGGACAGCAGTTGAATGTACCTCAATTTTCACATTTTATTTCTGTGCCATCCCTTCCACTTTACTCTGTCCTTTTTCATATATTTTGTACAAAGGCTGTTAAAAATCTGCTGTGTTTTTCAAATCCTGTTTGAAGGATTTCTGTTGGAATTTCACCTGCATCTGATGCCTTTTCTCTTTTAAACTGTAACAGATGTGGATGATTACTGAATATAGCGAGATTTTTGTTTTAAAGAATTGCCAAAAATACCAGAGAGCTCACTTCTGAAATAAATTTCTAGCAAGTCATAATTCAGGATTTTAACAGATAGTTAAGTTTAAATACACATGACAATAATTTATGGTTTTCAGAATTTTTTATCAAAATAGGAGTGTAATTCATGTTAGCAGACTCTTGCTTGAGAAGTTTTAGTGATAGAAAACATAGTAAACTAACAGGTATGTGCATATATGTAGTGCAGTTTCAGCATAGTGGAGTATGGACTAAGAAACGAAAGATCTAGATGGATTTCAAAGGCATTATATCCTCATATTAAGTATATTTTAAAATAATTTGTAGGTGCTATAGCTCACTTTAAAAAGATTATTTTAATTCTGCAGGTTAACATTGGGGAAGTAATTACAGTTGCTGATGAAACGTGTGTACATAGTCTCTAGGTCTGAAGAATGGAATGTGCCATTGAAATGTATTGATTTTCTAGTAAATTTTAAAAGCTTTGCCCAGAACTTAATTTTTTTTGCTAGATAACATATCCTACCATATATATCTGACATTCACAGAATCACTAAGGTTGGAAAAGACCTGTAAGATCATCAAGTCCAACCATCAATCCAACACCACCATGCCTATTAAAACATGTCCCGCAATGCCATTTCCACACATTCCTTGAACACCTCCAGTGATGGTGACTCCACCACTTCCCTGAGCAGCTTATTCCAGTGTTCCACCGTTCTCTCAGTAAAGAAATTTTTCCTAATATCCAGCCTAAACCTCCCCTGGCGCAACTTGAGGCCGTTTCCTCTTGTCCTGTCGCTAGTCACTTGGGAGAAGAGACCAACATCCATCTCTCTGCAACCTCCTTTCAGGTAATTGTAGAGAGCTATAAGGTCTCCCCTTAGCCTCCTCTTCTCCAGACTGAACAACCCCAGTTTCCTCAGCCGCTCCTCATAAGGCTTGTGCTCCAGAGCCCTCACCAGCTTTGTTGCCCTTCTCTGGACATGCTCCAGAGAAAGGACACGCTCCATTCACTCAATAAGGATATTATCAGAGAAGTTTAATTGTTTGAAGAGGAGTACTGTGTGTAAAGGCTCTTTAATGTTCTCTACATCCATTAATGTATCTGTACGTTGACTTGAATATAGCTATATATGCCATGCCTTTAATATATCTGTATATTCAGTAGTATAGAATAACCATAGGTATTGTAGTTCCTTTAGAATTGCTCCTCTGTATAATTTATGATCCTCCCTATGTACATATAAACATTTGAACCTGATCCATACCTATTCCATTCTTACCAACCCATGCAAGCCTGGCAGCTCATTTGCTATATATTCACAGCCGTATTTCAGTCTTTTCTATAGAAAGTTTGGGGAGGAAGCCTGGGATTTAGTCTAAATATCTGCTTTCACGATTGAAAACTCCTTTAAAAAGTGTTACTGTTTTTCTCTAGATATAAAATAGTTACGGTTAAAAAGACAGACATGAAGTAATTCTAGAGCCTGTGGTCCCCTGCATTTCTGCTTCAGACCTATCTTGCCTCATTGTTGATGTCATTCCATCTTTGGGTCCTTGGCAAAAACTTTTTATACAGTGACATTCCAGCTCACATGTCTTGGGTTTTTTTCTTGCTCCTAAAAACTGGGTAAGTAGTAGTTAACTATTTATTGGCTATTCACAGGCTCGCTCTGGTTCTGAGACCTGGTACAAAGACCTGGATCTTGCAAAGAGTCTGTATGTGTTTAAATGCTACTGCCCATTTTTCTGTGGTTGTGCTGCCTACACCTGATAAGGACAGAACTTACATTTGGGTAACTGTGACACTGTAAAATCTCTTCTCAGAATACTGTTTTAAAAAAATATTTAAAAAGGTTTCCCCTGTCTTCATGTAGAAAGCAGCTAGCCTGTAAGTTCTTATACCGACTGAACAAGTATCTGCTTTATTTCATCTTTTTGTAGAACCTTTTCCAATTCGTTTTGAGATCCTAAAATTTAAGATAGATAATAGTTTGTGCCATTGTAGGTCCCTAATTTTCAAAGCTGTACCCTAAGTATCCCTCTTGCCAACAGTTGGTATAGACAATGCTTAAAACCCTGAACAGTATTGGGTTCTTTAAAAAGATCCACAGGATTTTTGCCTCAAAGTCACCATTGAAGTTTCCTAGCAAAAACCATCAGTCCAAAAGGGAAATCTTACAAAAGGGAAATCTTACATTCTTTTACAAACTGAGATATTTATACTTGATAGCTCAGAGATAACAGTGATCTTATATACAGAATACATGATTTAATATGCTAAATACTGTGCACACCCATTCTCATTTGAAATAGATATGACCTAAATGTCTGTTGCTATTGGTATCTTTACTAATCTGGTAGTGGTCATGCACTAAGATTCCAAAAGGCTGACAGCTTCTATTTGGATTCCTTCGTGCTGTCAGGTGCCAAGTTTTTTAAATTGGTTCATCTGTAATTGAGACAAGATGCTGGCTATTCCATTAATATTTTTGATCATCTGTTAAACAGTAAACATTTGTAAGTTAAACCCTGCAGGTTGAGTTTATTATCCCAAAATTTTTCTTACATTAGCAAACTCCAATTACCAGTTAATTGCTGAAATGAAAATAAATTTGTTGTTATGGATGTCCTGTGTTATATCTTCTGTTGCTAACTGGTTGGTCTGCCAGTATATCACTTGCACCAAATGTAAAAGAAATGGGGAAACCAAACAAAATATATGCGAGTATGTACATACACAGTAACGTTTCTTGCATTCATTTCTGTCTCCAAAAGGATGCTCCATTAAAATGAACCATTATACCCTCTTTTCCTAATAAATCTTGTCATTTCTTCATTTGCTCATATAATGTTATGCCAGAGGTCACAAATGTCAGAGGTGCAAAGCATGCCAATACTGACACCACAATTCCTAAATGGTTTGGGTCAGAAGGGACCTTTAGAGATTGTCTAGTCCAACCCACTGCCACAGGCAGGGACATTTTTCACTAGATCAGGTTGCTCAGAGCCCCGTCCAACCTGACTTTGAACAATTCCAGTGATGGGGCATCTACAACTTTTCTGGAAAATGTGTTCCAGTGTCTTACCACCCTCATTCTAAAAAAATTCTTCTGTGTGCCCAATCTAAATCTACCCTCTTTCAGCTTAAAACTGTTGCCCCTTGTCCTGTCACTACAGCCCCTGGTAAAAAGTCTCTCTCCATCTTTTGTATAAGCCCCCTTTAAGTATTGAAAGGCCCCAATAAGGTCTCTCTGGAGCCTTCTCTACTCCAGGCTGAACAACCCCAATGCTCTCAGCCTTTCTTGATAGGAGAGGTGTTCCAACCCTTTGAGCGTTTCCATGGCCCTCCTTGGGACCTGCTCTAACAGATCCATTCAGTAGGTAATGATAAGGTATTTATGCAGGATAAATCTTTCTTGTCTGATTCTGCTTCCTTGATCAGCATGGAACGTATCTTGACGCTTGTAGTCAATCTGCCATTCTGAGAATTAACGTGTGTACTTAAAGTCACTTCATTTCTTAAAGCAAGACAGGACTCTGCCTGATAGGTGAGGACATACTTATTTTGCCACTGATCTGCATCAAGCTGGTCTGCATGGCTAGTTCACCCCAGCTCTGTTAATAAGGCTTCTTTTTCTCCTGCCTTACAGTTTGAAATCAAAGGAGTGATTTTAAAGAATATTTAGTACTCAGCTTTTATGACAGATAATGAGTAAATATTCTGGATGTTACTTTTGGTCTTGGTATTTGGTGTGGTTGTTCCTTTGTTGTCACGATTTCAGGCTGTCTCATTTCCATGAAGAACCGGCCAAGAGGAGAGGTGGGGAAAGCTGTGATACAAAAGACAGTAAACTGTGTAAATGCTTCAATGGCAGGTCTACAACCTGGAAGTTTTTTGAAAAAAGAAGCAAAATGGTCAATACTGAAATACTTAACTTGCTGAAGCAATTTTTCATTCAGATGTACTGGTTTTTGTGAAAAGGACTGACTACACTTTAATGCTGTCTAATGATTTGCTTATTCTGCCTTGATGATGACCTGATATAAGATATGGAAGTATGTTCCAGAGTTGAGATTTGGCTTTGATCCAACCACTGCTGAAGGAGTAGACTGACAACGGAAACCCCAACTCTATTTTTAAAACCTTCTGAGAACTGTCAGATGGTGGTGCGTGAATTTCCATCAAATAACTCTGCTGTCATCGTAAGGATCCATTTACAGTGAACTGGCTGCATTTATTGGGAGAAATTAGTATACTTGCTAGGGGAAGAAAGGCCTTGGTATGGTACTACCAAACAAATAAAGGCTTTTAATTTATAAAAAGATATGTAAAACAACTGATAACAGGTAATAAAAGTAAAGCTAAATCTGCTGAGAATACACCTCCCTACCACCACCACTGATTTAAGATCTGCTCTGGATATTGGTTTCCTTCATTTGTCTGTGGGTTTTGTGATGATTTACAACATGACAGTTGTGTCTAAGCATGCTTTTGTTTTAGAAATTAACACATACTGCTTGCCATATTTATTTATAGGCATTTAAAGCAAAGGAAAGCCTAAGATGATATATTCATGTGACCTCTTCCTAATTCAATTGCATGACTGTGATGTCTGTATTTTGGGACCCAAATATTTGTGTAGTATGCACTTCTGTGTGGAGGTCCTAAAATAAACTTTATATAGCTCTGCTGCAATACGGTAAACTTTTTAAATTACAGGAATGAAAAACATAATTTGAATTTTTTATGAACCTTTTTTGGTTTGTAAGCATACTCTGATATTAAACTTTGCTTTAGTGCTTGGATACATGCTTTAGTAAACAATATTCATAATATTAAATTATGTAGTAAACAAATTAGAATTTATTGAAAAATTGGATCTTCAATATTGTAAGTGGATAGTGTGGGGGGAAAAAGTGATCTCGAGAGGTACAGAAGAGTCATGTCCTTTTGGCAGAATGGCAGAATGTAACTGCTGTGAGGCAAAATGAGGAGTTTTGTAAACAGGAAACATCTGCTGTACAGGCATGTTTGTGAGACAAAACCCAATACAAATATTTTCGTGACTGGTAATGTAGAATTTTTTTAAAAAGTAGGTAATAATTTAATTTATCCTGATAACTTGATTATCTTTCTTGGCAGTTTACAGTTGGTTTTTAATTTTTTCATTATTATTATTTTTGATTTATGTATTCTTTGATGAGCAGTTTGGTTTTTTCCCCTGCTGCCTGGAAATATGACTGAAACTCTTAAACATGGAAATACTGAATAAAATA
The DNA here is from genome assembly GCF_030936135.1 of Gavia stellata. NCBI lineage: Eukaryota > Metazoa > Chordata > Aves > Gaviiformes > Gaviidae > Gavia > Gavia stellata. The sequence continues at coordinate 36,334,472 of NC_082600.1, forward strand.
TGGCAGTATGAGTACCTCTTATATAGCCTTTGAAGTTGAATAGAAATATAAAGATACCTATAAGAACATTTAAATTAGGACAACTAAGCATGTCCAAACATAAGGTTAAAAAAATAATTATTCAAATTTCAGAACTTTTTAGATGTTTGCACAGCTTCAATATGGATCATATGTATTGCATATTGCTTCCTTGTTCTGTTTGTTTATTTTTATGAGTAAGTATGGGATTAAAGTTCATATTACTTGAATTAACTTACTTTCTTAAAGTAGTGTTTTGTTGTAGAAATGAGGCAGGGAAGGGTCAGCATCAGCTAGTTCCTGAGACAAACAAGAAGGGTGCTTTACATTCATCTTCACCATTACTTATCCTATTTCATGTTCTGTTTTCCTGAGGAGTTACTTAATGTTTTAATATTAATTGAACTGAGATTTCTTTATGTAGCTTGTCTCTTAATTTCCAAAGGAAACAGAATTCATACAAGATCTTTCTGCCCATCTGTTTTTCAGTACTGTCTTGAACTTGTAAATGTTTCTGTTCAGTTTAGACTCCAGCCTGTGTAAGCTTTTTTGGCCAAAGGGGCAAAGAAGTGGCAACCCTGATTTAAAAGCAAGGTATCAGATCAAGTCATATTATCAGTTTAAAAAACAACTAGCCAACCCCATCCCCCCGCCGCGTGTGCACACACACACACACAAACTAGGGAAGATAAACGAGTAAACTTGGTCTTCTTTTATCTGAGAACGTATCTGTAAATGAGATTGGGGTTTGAAAGTTTAGTACTCATCCGAGCAGGAGAGAGGGGAGAGAAAAAAGAAAAGAAAAAAAGAGACACTTGACTTGTCAATGAACCTGCTGACTTGTCATCATTTTGATCTGAAGAAGAAAAGAAAATAGAAGAATATACAAAAGAATCTGTCCTGGAAGACATAATAAACTTTCTTCCTTATGTACATTCTTAGACTATGTCCAAGGAGGAGACTCGGATCACCTCCTCCATTTCCAAGTTGACAGACCAAGGGTAATGGTTCCTGCTCCTTAACATAACTGTTTCAGTAATGTGCCTTTCCCCCTGTGCTTGGTAAGAGAAAGCCTCTTCTAATAACTAATCAGTATTCAGTAAATCTCAGGATGCCAGGGGCATCTGTAGTCATTTTTGGAGACTGCTGATCAATGTGGAGTCTTCAGTAAAGACATACTATACCTCACCAATATGTTGCATTTATTGTAACTACAGCTAAGTCTGTAAGCTTAGTAGGGTATGGGTTTTTTTCTGTTTGTTTTTATGTGTGTGTTTTGGATTTGGGGTTTTTTGAGGCTTAAAAACATTTTTGAGGTTTTATTTGGTTTCCTGTTTCTTCTTTTTCATGGCTAGTTAAAAAAAAATAAATAGTTTAAGTTGACAAAGAGAAGGCAAAGCAAAAAATCCATGTCATAAACTAGTGTTGTATCTATAATAAGCAATTTTTTTGAAGTGAGTAATCTACTCTTTCAAGAAAACAATATCCAAAGCTTCAATTAGTCAATTGTATACTGCAAACTATACATCAGTATCAGTTAACTTTACAATAAACAATGTTTGTGTTTAAGAATGGCATTGCCTTTTGCACAATAAATAAATACATAGATAAATAATTACAGCAGAGTTTTTGGAAATTTCCCCAAAAGAATTGTTTGTTTGAGAGTCATACCTCTGGGGGATTTGGCAGCGGAAAAGTGATATGAACATGCAGCAAGATGCAGATGTATACTTTGCTCTGAATCTAACTTCTGCATGGACATGTGATACATAATTACCAAACTGTTGTTATTAATTACAGGAAAATTATACTGTTTTCTCAGTACAGGAACCTAAACAAACTGAATTGTTTTAGCTAGATGGCAAGCGAATACATTGTTATTTTTCTGGATCATAGCCTCAAAAGCAAAACAGTCCAAGTAAAATTTAATCAAAGAAGCTTTTCATTTTTATGAACTAATTAATTAGGAAGCCTAAATAGTTAGGACTGTGTTGCCTTGGTAAATAATAAATTCAACAGCCTGAATTTTCCACATCCTTCATCTGAAGTAGAAAAGCAGTAGCAGAAATAAAAAGCCATACCAGAACTGTTTTCTGTATCAGTTATATGCAAATTAATTTTTTCACAATGTACAAGAGAGAAAGTATACAAATCTTGACTTACCAAGTGTTGCAATAATAATTTCTGAAGTAAGAAATCCTAATAGTAGTGTATGATATTATAGGTTTGAAAAGTTTTTTGTTCTTTTCAAATGTGGAAGTAGTGGAATCCTTTAAAGTAGCATTGTATGAAGCTTACGTTTTAGAATGAGTGGAATGATTGACTGTATCCATTAAGATGTTAGAAACTAAGTAAATTAAGGACTTTCTGTTTAAAAAATGGATCATTTATTCAACAGAAAAACAAGTAACTAATTTTATTTTTATACTAGTATTTAGGAAGCCTTGGTATGCGTCATCAACTTGCTAACTTGAGTCACCTTTCTTCATTTTTCTTCTTTAATGTAGCAAACTGAGGGATATGTGTCACAGAGTTTCATATACATTGTTAGCCTTATACCAGAAGGCGTGAAATTCAACTACATCAAAGTGATTTGTCACTTGAAGAAAAAAAACCAAACCTGTCAGATCAAGTGAAAAAGTTCTTTGACTACTCACTTCATTCTGTGCTTTTCACTATCGTCTGGTGATTTAGATTTGCTCCCTGCAAAACACTGTTTAGAAGTTCACAGGTCTAATCTACAGGTTTTATTAAAGCTGGTGTATTACCTACCCATAGTGAAGATGGATATTGACTGTATCTGATAAGCTGTATGATCTCCCTTTTTCATAAAAACTGGCTATGATACTCTGGGTTTTTATGCAAATAATACTTGAATGCTTTATATAATTTTAATGGGCATCACTCATATGATTTTTTTTTAACAATTATTTCCTGTATTTAAGTGAATTTGCAATATGTTTTCTAAAAGAAAAAATCTGTTTCCTCACATGAATTTTAGCATTTGTTATTCTACTGATTTAAGAGTTCTACATAGTTTACAGTACTATACATGAGAATAGAATTAGTCTCAATTTCTGTTTTCCAAACTTTTTAGGGTTATAGTAAACCTGTTTGGATTCAAATATATTTTTTTAATCACAGTTATACCTTGTTGTGTAGCCTTTCAGTATAGGTGAAAAGCGCTGGGCAAAAAGTATAAATTTTGCCCTGTAGATCTTGCAATCTGTAATCAGAAACAGAATTGCAAAAGGGCAAGTACAAAATATTTGCACCTGGGAGCATCAGAATTAAGTTATCAGAAAATGTTTTGACATGGAATATCTCTATGAACACATGTTTTAAAATGTATATTGATTTTACTTTATTTTAATTGTGGTGTTGCATTTCATTCCCTTGTTGAAGTGAACAATTGTTTTGGTTTATTCTCCCAGTCTTTGTCTTATTTTTTCTCTTCAAAGAAATTCACTGTTGGATTAGGGCTAGGTTTTGCTGGGAGAACTACCTTATGAGTAACAAAGAAAGAAGAAAAAAAAAGACTTCTGTTAGCAAGATATTCAAACATTAGCATGCACAAAGTTTTAAAGTTGAAACTTTAGTTATGTATGCACATTTTGTAACAGAGTAAATAAAGCCAGGATGTTTGTTCTCTGGAACTCAGCAGGATGAAATTAGTGTGATTTCTGTTTTGTTAGCATCCTGACTGACGGTACATTTGGT